>NC_140244.1:2921659-3051659 GCF_949987555.1 Borostomias antarcticus
TGACTTAT
The DNA here is from genome assembly GCF_949987555.1 of Borostomias antarcticus. Taxonomy (NCBI): domain Eukaryota; kingdom Metazoa; phylum Chordata; class Actinopteri; order Stomiiformes; family Stomiidae; genus Borostomias; species Borostomias antarcticus. The sequence continues at coordinate 2,921,668 of NC_140244.1, forward strand.
AGCCTACTGCCCCTCTGCGGTCTGATAGTGTATCTACATCAAAAAGGTCCATCTCTCAATATTCAAATCTAATCAAACTTTATTTGCACAGCACATTTCATACACAGAGGCAACACAATGCGCTTCACAGAGAGCAATGGGGAGATGGACATAGATCCCACCCCTAAATTTCCCAGAGGGAAGCAAAAATCCAGTTCACCCAGTAGGGATTATATAGGTGAGCAGTAAAAATTATTCCCTGACCTCTCTCAACGAGACGATCAAACAAGCTCCTGGAAAATGTTTAAATCCATTGCCTAGGAACATTTACAGAGCACTAAACATGGGCTAAATACTTCATAAGAGAGACATGACTATCAGCAGAGTAGATAGTTACCGAGATGTTACCTACATTAGCTACACCTACCTTACCTACAGAGGCCCTTACTGTATGTGTTAGCTATCCCTGTAGTCCATAATAGGATATTCAAATCTCATAATAAGGTACTGTAAGCACTTAGCAGACAGACTTAAAAGGAGAAAGGGGGTGGGGAGGTGGGTGGTGATGACTTGATTAGGACGCTGGTCAACACCCCCCTCCCTCTCCTTTCTCCCTTTAGGATGTTTGGTGTCGTTGATTCATGCACGGCTCAAATCACAAGTATACTGTTGTAGAGCTTTTGTTTTTCGTTGAAGTGAGAAGAGCAGGTGAGCCATTACGAAGACAGAATACACTCCCTCCCTCCCTCCCTCCCTCCCTCTCTCTCTCTCTCTCTCTCTCTCTCTCACACACACACACACACAAACACACACTTATACAAATTTACAGTAAATATATAAAATATACAAAAAGGATGCACAATATATACAAACATCAAGCTATACAAGAGTTTCAATACAATAAACATTATATAAACAACAGGTAACATAACAAACAACATAACAAACAACAGGTAATATATTTCACATGCTACAGTGTCCGGTGTGATACATTTTGATGAAAAAATATTGATGAATGAATAAGTGAACTGTAAACACACACACACACACACACACACACACACAGACTGTGCATGCACAAACACACGCTAACAATGCACATTTGCACTTTTGACACACACACCATATGTTTCTATTGTATTACATTGCATTGTTTCTATCATTACCCTTTAATTGACTGTGTTGTTGATGCATGACTGAGGAGCCAGACTTGTATTATACTTGTATAATGGATGGAACCAATAAATGATCTTGAATCTTAAATATAAATCAATGTTGATGGGTTTGATAAGACTTGTTTGCCTGACCTCATGAATCATTCATAATCACAATTATCATTTTACGGCTTTCCTTTGATAGTTTTTTATTGAAGTGAGTAGCAATGACCAACTGCATCATGGGTACATCCATACACATAAAAGGCACGTGGCTCTCCCACAAGGAGTGATTTTCCACTGTACTCAGCCATCAACAAAATAAGGTCTGTATTGCGGCATTGCCGCGTCATACCATACCTTACACACGTCATACCGCTAATAAACACAACGAGCGTCGCTAAGAATAGCTCCAGGTCAAGGTCTGTGTGTGGGTGCTTGAGAAAAGGTGTGTGTTCATGAGAATTTATGATCCCCAGATTATATGACACAAAAAGGCCACGTTGTTTGGTGAGGAATCCGAGCCAACAAATCCCAAGATGTATTGTAACCTAATACGACATAACAAAACATAGCATATCTAACATAATATAAGCTAACCAGCACCACCAAACAGCTGGATATGGTTAAACAGAGGTAAACACGTATTGGGCAGTTACCAGTCGAAACAGTCTAGGCCTATATCTAGTTGTATTTGTAAATGATTTACCATAAATATATGCACAAGTACCATGTACAATAAAATGCTTAGAGATTACAGTATGTCGGTACCCAGATAGCAAGCGGATGTGTAATGATTCTGGGCCATATATGGGCCGGAACTAAGCCACAAGGGCCAGATCTGGCCTGTATATGGCCCAGATCCGCTTGCTATCTGGGTACAGACAGAGCTTTGTACAGTAGGCTACTGGGATCTGTGCATGTATTGAAATAGTCCTTGATGCACTAACCAAGGTATCAAGGTGTGTGTGCTTGTGTGTGTGTGTGTGTGTGTGTGTGTGTGTGTGTGTGTGTGTGTGTGTGTGTGTGTGTGTGTGTGTGCGTGTGTGTGTGTGTGTGGTCAAAGGCATCTGTATGTCTTCCTTCAGGAAGAGTGAAATAAGAGACCTTATTTTGGAAAAATAATATGTTACACCAGTCAGTGCCAATAGAAACAATATTTCTTGATCCCATTTAAATCTTGCCATGACATATACAATGTTTGTCACTTTAAAACAAAATTTTGTCAAGAAAGGCGCAGTTTGTAAAAAAATTGTAAAGCAGTTATTCCAGAACGAGTTTAAAATGATTAAAAGAGATCAAAATCACCATAGTCTGGCCATGTTGAGAGCTGCAGCTATGCGAAATGAGATATAGTCTGTTCTATAAGAGATGGGATATAAGGGATGGGCCTAACAAGGTTTTGGTGAGCTGTATTAGTTAACTTGCAAGTTAACAGATGAGAAAAATGTATGTTTTTAATTGACAAATATCATATCACATCTCTCGCCACTGACTACCTTCAATTTCTTTTTCCGATTTAAGGCCCCATTGGGGTTCCTGGTTCCACGGTAGGGATAACGTTCCTCAGATACGCTAGATAGCTGAAGAGATGATTGACAGACCAGGATGTGGTGAACTTTCTTCTCTACTTTCACGCTCGATCTGTACATTCCATCTGTCTGTCTGTCATCCGTGCCACCAGTCTCCCCTTGGCAGTGCCAGCCAGAGAAGCTTCAGAAAAACCTGATGAACAACAAACTTGTGTTATTTAATAGATGTTGTGATTGGAAACTGCAAAGAAGCGAAGTGTAGCTGAGGTGAACCGAATAAACTAAAAAAAACTAAAAACTCTCTTCAGTATGAATACTTGCGGTCGAGGCCTATCCATAGTTGCATTAGGGTTAGGGTGAGCCATCTTTCAGAGGAGACTCCATACGCGTCTCTTTAGAGACCAGGGTTAGGGTTAGGGCTGGCCATCTTTCAGAGGAGACTCCATACGCGTCTCTTTAGAGACCAGGGTTAGGGTTAGGGCTGGCCATCTTTCAGAGGAGACTCCATACGCGTCTCTTTAGAGACCAGGGTTAGGGTTAGGGCTGGCCATCTTTCAGAGGAGACTCCATACGCGTCTCTTTAGAGACCAGGGTTAGGGATGGCCATCTTTCAGAGGAGACTCCATACCAAGGGCGTAGGTTTGCGTATGGACGGTCGGGACATGTCCCTACCAACATTTTGGGAGGCCAAAATTGTCCCTACCAACTTTTAAGCAACCTTGTTCGTATTATCTTTGGAGTGCAGTTATATTAGATCATTTAGATGGCCTTCCCATACTTTGCAAGGACAGAATTGGCCATACCATTGAGTGAGTTAGTTTGCATTATGTTTGTGGTTACATTAGACCGTTAGCCTACCCCTTTCCTCCACTGTGAATGTGCCATCCCAGTATTTTTTAAATATTTTTTAAACTCACATTTGATTGGCTCATTTGACTGAGATAGATTGTTGCATTTTCGCTGGATATGAAGACCAACAGCCTTACAGACAGACGGTGACAGCAAGCCATACAGTTGTGATTCTGACAGCCGTTCAGGTACATCCACCACAATGTCGCCTCCCCCTCTGAAGAGGATGAGGGATATCAGGAGCTCTTTCTCCGCAACTGTAAGTAACGTTAGCGTTAGCTAGGTTAGCTAGTTACTGGTAAACTAAGTAGCTAACATTAGGCATTAGCCACATGAAAACCAGCTAGGTTGGTGCTAGCTAACGTTACCCTAGCTAACATCACTTGTCTGTCCATTGTGGCAAATTATCAACTGGTGATATAAGCTGGCTAGCTAGCAAACTGTTAAGATGGCTTCTATCATCCTGTAACATTAGGATAGCAGCAGCCATTACATTATCATACATTAGCTGCCCACCAGAGATTTAATTGAATGGAACATCACAGCCCCCTCACAACTAACGACCGTTAGTGTCAGCATACTAGCCGATGGGCTATTAGCTAGCTACTGTATAGCTTTGTCAAACCCAGTCTGTGCTAGACGTGGTGCTAATTTTCACCATATTAAATTCCCATTAACTTATGCTACAAAACGTCAGTGATATTAAAGTCCTAAGTTTTGATTTAAAAATAAATACATTGTTTTAGCCTGACAGGGGTTCTTGTTACAATTATAGGAGAAACTGAATACTCATAAGGTAACGTTATCTAGAGGTTAGCCAGCCCGTAAGAGCCGTTAACGTTACTTTGATGAGGACTCAGGTCTGTCTTTCTTTATACAAACCCGTCCCTGTGTAGCCTGTTTTTTTTTTTTACAGTTATTAGCTAACGTATACTTTCTAACTGGAATCTCATAATTTTCCTCTGACTATATTTGCTGGAGGGTGTTTTAAATAAAGTAGTGTATGTTGAAGTACATGGGATTTATTTTTTCCAACTATGGTATCGAATTGGGTATCCAGGATTGTGGAATTTCTCAATTAGTATTGCCTACTAAATGTCTGGTATATTGCGACTCCCCTAATGGACAGATATATCAATTTATGAGTTGAATGTCAGTCTAAAAATCCAATGAAAATCTAAATTTGTATCAAATTATTTTTATATATGAAACACAGTAGCAGTCGAGAGAGAGAGAGAGAGAGTGGAGGGACGCAGCAGCAACCGAGAGAGAAAGAGAGTGGAGGGACGCAGCAGCAGGCAGGATGTGATACACTAAGAACATTGTATTAGTATTATTCAATTTCATAAATAGATGCATATTTAAGAGGTTTAACCTCTCATCCCCAGCAAAAATTGTGTATGCAGGCTACACTGCTATATGGTCCCTACCAATGTTGAAACCAAACCTACGCCCTTGCTCCATACGCGTCTCTTTAGAGACCAGGGTTAGGGTTAGGGCTGGCCATCTTTCAGAGGAGACTCCAGACGCGTCTCTTTAGCGAACACCTGGCTCCTCCTCCACTGACCTCTCCACCTCTTAACCCACCGGTTATGGTCGGCCATGTTTGGGCAGCTCTGTGGCGACACCCTCTGGTCGGTGGTTGTGTGTGTGTGTGTGTGTGTGTGTGTGTGTGTGTGTGTGCGTGTTTGTGGTCAGAGGCATCTGGATTTTTTAATAACATTCCTCAGATACGCTAGCTGAAGAGATGATTGACAGACCAGGATGTGATGAACTATCTTCACGTTCTTGTCTACCTTCACGCTCGATCTGTTCATTCCATCTGTCTGTCTGTCATCCGTGCCACCAGTCTCCCCCTGGTAGTGCCAGCCAGAGAAGCTTAAGAAAAACCTGATGAACAACAAACTGGTTTTATTTGTACAGATATACAGTTCAAAATCATTCATCCCCCATTCAGTGTTAATTTCGACTACGAAAACTATTACAAAGAATATTTGTCAATTACCTTTATTTAGTTATAATCACGAGACGATAACTAAATAAAAACTAATTTATGATGACAAAAACTATGACGAAATCTACTGATATTTTCATCAACAAATAAAAACTAGACACAAATATTACGTTTGGGAAGAGATCCAATCAGAATGCTGAGATTTCCATTTCCAAGTCGTGGCTCACGCTGAAAACAACTCGAACACAGGCAGGGAGAGCGCATAGAAATGTAATTCAGTAGCTTTGTCCATCAGTCTAATAGATGTCTCCTCCAGGGGTATTTGAGTTTGGAAATTCTAGAGAAATGGTTAAATAATGCCTTACACTTTAACTAAACCCATCCGATTTTAGTCCACTAAATCTAGATTTAGTCGACTAAAATTGTAATGCTCTTTAGTCAACTAAAACTAGACTAAAATGAAATCAATTCAGATTACTAAAATATGACTAAAACTAAATAGCATTTTAGTCAAAAAGACTATGACTGGAACTAAATCAAAATTTGCTGTCAAAATGTACACTGCCCCCATTGCAAATTAGGTTTGTTGGTAAAATGTACAAACATGCCCTGGAACTGCTGAGCTTCCCCTTCCACTGCCAGCGTGTGGAGGGCAAAATGGATTTAATCAAGTATCAGGAAAACCTAGGAGTCATGTCATGCTCTCTGTGAGGAAGTTGAAGCTTGGGAGTCATTGGACCTTCAACAGGACGATGATCATAAGCACACCTCAACGTCCACCAAGGCCTGGTTTCAGAAGAAGTCCTGGAAGATTCTAGAGTGGCCGTCACACTTGCCTGACCTCAACCCCATTGAAAATCTGTGGTGGGATTTGAAGAAGGCAGTTGCAGCACGCAAACCCAAGAATGGTGAACTGGAGGCCATTGACCACAAGGAATGGGTTAAGATTCCTCAGGAACCCTGCCAGAAGCTGGTGTCTGGCTATGCATCACGTTTGCAGCAGGTCATAAAGACTAGGGTTAGGGTTAGGGCGAGCCATCTTTCAGAGGAGACTCAAGACATGTCTCTTTAGAGAACCTCCGTACCTCCCAGTCCAAGCCCCATGTCTCTAGCACCCCCACACGGGGCACTGACTTTGCTTAAAGTTTTGTTTTGATTTGTCGATCCGCCCTGTGATTAGCATCTGCTCCAAAATGTAATGGTTCTAAATTGTCCCATGCTACACCCCTCCACTGAGTTTCATGAAAATCAGTCTGGTAATTTATGCATAATCCCGCTAAAGACACGCCACCACAAATAAATGAATACATAAACAAATAAATAAATAAACAAACATGTGTATGTGTGTGTGTGTGTTTGTTTGTGGTCAGAGGCATCTGGATTTTTTTAATAACATTCCTCAGATACGCTAGCTGAAGAGATGATTGACAGACCAGGATGTGATGAACTATCTTCACGTTCTTCTCTACCTTCACGCTCGATCTGTTCATTCCATCTGTCTGTGTGTCATCCGTGCCACCAGTCTCCCCCTGGTAGTGCCAGAGAGAGAAGCTTCAGAAAAACCTGATGAACAACAAACTGGTTTTATTTGTACAGATATACAGTTGCAATCAAAATCATTCATCCCTCATTCAGTGTTAATTTCGTCTACGAAAACTATTACAAAGAATATTTGTCATTTACCTTTATTTAGTTATAATCACGAGACGATAACTAAATAAAAACTTTTTTTTTTTAGCAATAACATAAAAGGTGCTCTACTACAGTGAGAACTACAGACACTTGTCACGAAAGGGTTGAATAATTTTGAGACTGCAGTAATGCAGTCATTAAAGTGGCATTTTGTGTCGAATTTGGAGAAACCACTTGTAATATTAGTTGTGTTGAGCTATTTAAATTGTTCTTGTTTGATTTGTTTATTGCAGACAGCTGAACGTTTGTAAATGTTGCCCATAAACCTACTTCACAATGGGGGTTGAACTCTGTAAACTCACTACTCAGTATGAATACTGCCAACCTGTGTCATTGAGAGCTATAGCTTTTTAGAGGCATAGCTGGCTAAGACCAAGAAAGTGGATCACATCACTCCAGTTCCAACGTCCTTACATTGGCTTCCTGTCTGTCAAATAATTGACTTTAAAATACTAATAAAGCACTGAATGGTTTAGGGACAAAATATATTTCTGATCTGCTGCTACATTATGAACCATCCAGACCTCTCAGGTCGTCTGGCTCAGGCCTGCTTTCTGTCCCCAGAGTTAAAACAAAACATGGAGAAGCAGCGTTCAGCTTTTATGCTCCACATATCTGGAACAAACTTCCAGAAAACTGCAGGTCTGCTGCAACTCTCAGTTCTTTTAAATCAAGACTGAAGACTTCTTTTTGCCGCTGCTTTTTATTAAATTAAATAATGATTCATTCATACACTGCACTGTAACTTTTATTCCTGTATTTTATTTTTCCTGCATTTTGTTTTAAATGTCCTTTTTGCATTTCGTTTTATATGACCTTTCATGTGTTGAACTTTGTCTTACTGCTTTAAATGTCTCATGTAAAGCACTTTGAATTGCCTTGTTGCTGAAATGTGCTACAAATAAACTTGCCTTGCCTTGCCTTAAACGGGTGTTGAGAGGTTGCCACGTGTGTGTGTGTGTGTGTGTGTGTGTGTGTGTGTGTGTGCCTGCGTGTGTGTGCATGCGTGCGTGCGTGTGTGTAAATCAGAGGACCTGAGATCGAGCCTAGCTTGGGACACAGTGACACCTACATGTTACTGAAGGACATTACAAGTTAAGTTGAGTGCCATTGGGAATTTTGTCGGGGCTTCACCATGTAACGTCCAAAAGACAACACAAAATGTACCTGACATGAGACTGCAATGTAACATGTCAATATTACAAGCTGGTGTTACAGGAGCCAACATTATGTTTTTATGTTATCAAATGTGAAGTAGGGTTAGCTGGGTGTTGAGGGGCTGTCTTGGTTGACACGCCTCTTTAACATTGCATGGAAGTCCGGGTCAGTGCCAAAGGAGTGGCAGACTAGGGTGGTGGTCCCAATATTCAAAAAAGGGGACCAGAGGGTGTGTGCCAATTATAGAGGCATCACATTACTCAGCCTCCCAGGGAAAGTGTACTCTAAGGTGCTGGAAAGGAGGGTCCGGCTGATAGTCGAACCTCAGATTGAAGAGGAATTGATGCGGATTTCGTCCTGGTCGTGGAACCACCGACCAGCTCTTCACTCTCGCGAGGATCCTGGAGGGGGTGTAGTCTATTTCGTTTCTGGTTGTAAGGAAGAATACTCAGATCCGTCGATGCCAATTTCAATACTTTTATTGAATCTCTGGCATCAAAAATCACACTGCAGTTGTGATGAGTTCACTCGCCAATGATCTAAGATGAACTAACCTGACACAGAGATATCTCTCTTGGTTATACGAAAAGAGGTGTTACCCAAAATTATCCTGTTCTTCGTTACCTTGTCTAAAGTGAGACAGTTTAATGGCTCAGTTAAACAGATCCTGTGTGCCCTGTTTGTGTGACGGTGTGTGTGTTTGTGGGTTGACTATGAAAACCAGCGCTCTGCTGTGAGACACCTACTGTAATCATATAGTCAGAAACTTGACGCCTAGTGAATATATAGGTTTTACTAAAAGCCACTAAATGTCATATAGGTGGCAATAGTGAATATATGGATTTTTTTAAAAGGCACTTAATGTCATATAGTTTAGATAAGAAGCACTTAGTAAAATAGAGGTGGTGCCAGTCTGCCACAGCAACACACTGGAAAATGTGACAACATTTCGAATATTAATTGGATTTTCCCTATAATACTAGAAAGCGCAATTTCTTAGCTTTCAGCAAGTGTTGGAGTGAGGAATTTTTTAGATTTGTTAGATATTTTTTTAATATTATTAAATATTTGTTAGATATTTTTTAAAATGTTGCTGGTGACGTGGTCGTATTCAAAAGGTTAAAGACAACCTAGGCCTGTCTGTAGTTTTCCATCCCTCCAGTATACCTATGTGTGTGCACTTGAAATTCACTCTATAACTTGTGATTATACTGGTCAAAATATACTACATCATCATCACCACTGTCACTGATTTCTTGTTGTTTACCTTCTTCATGCACCTGTAGACTCCTGCATCACTGTCCATCAGGTGTTGGATTTCCACGACACAGATCCTTCCATGACCTTCAAATCATATTCACTTCCTGCTTGACTTCTCTTTTCCATCAACTGCACACGTCGATCTGGGGGACTGTCATCATCATCAGTCCCACTCTGTTCTTTATCCACTTGATGGTAATAGGCGCTGTGCCTAAACAGTCACACGGTAGTAAGACTGTACTCCTCTACTCAGCTTCAATGGAGTTCAGCTGTCTTTTCTTCCGGATGAGAAACCTCTTAAGAATCAACACTATTAAAATGAAGCTTTATCAATTATGTAATTAATAAAGAAATGAACACTCAATCACTCACGGACATGGGACTTTTCTTGCTCTGACTAAACTTCCTAACCAGATCTAATCTTGCTCAACTCAACCCTAGTCTTCAGCACAGGGAGCGATCGGCCTCATTAAGCATTTTTAATTTTTACAAATTAAAAACCACAAAGCCTGATTTGACACAAGCTTAGGGTATTGTGCGCCAGAGGACAATCCCCTCATTAACCGCTGTTTGCCAGAAAATAATAAATTAATATAAAAAAAGTTTTGACATAGACATCGAAATGTCTACCCCACTTTGCCTATCAGCAAAGTTGAGTCCACTGTCTGTCCACTCACAGTCCTTTCACACCACACACACACAATATGCAAAGCGTAATATATGTATGTATGTATGTATGTATATACCACTCTACTAAAGCAAACCCATAAACCAATATCTTATTCTATCAAAAACAACCAAACCACCTTATTCCAATATCTCAAACAGACCAACAATCACGCAACAATTGCAAAATTCAACACAAACCATCTATATCCATTAACAATTAAACCCCATAAAAACCAGTTATATCCAATATCAAGTAGAATTATGAAATAATATAATACTTATAATAATAAAAAGTTGAATAACTATGAATAATAATTAATCAAATAATCAATAAAGATTGAATAATTAACCAATTCATGAACTAACCATTTATCCTTAATATCAAATCAACCAATCAAACCAATCAATCACCTTATCATAAACCAGCAAGCCTCAAATGCATATCAACAACTCAAAATAATTAAATCAATTAAATGGCCAATCTACTTCAATCAATGAGCATTAATCAGCAGTCAGGCTTACTTTTCAGTACAGGCGATGGATGGTTTTTGAAAAGAAGTCCCTCTAAGATGGATGGATGGATGTATGGATGTTTGGTCTGAGATGGGTGACTGGCAAGGACAAAAAACTATTCCGGGTATAACTGTAACAGATTATCTTAAACAAATGGGAAAGACAACAATTAATCACAAAGCAATAATAATTAAAAATATATTCACTATTAACAACCCCTTATTCTAGAAATTAAAAGACTGTCATGTATACTAATAGCCACTAGATGGCAGCATTAGACAACTTAATATATTATACCTGCAATGTACTATAACAACCACTAGTGGGTGACATTGGACAACAGAGTTGAGAAGAATGAAAGACTTATCAAGTATCCCTAAAGTAGAGCTAAAAAAAAAAGGTTTAATTAATTAAGGGTATATTGACTAGTGAACACTGCTAAGATTTGCCAGCGTCCACTTATGAATTTATGAATTATCCTAATCCAGTTGTTCCATACACCGCACGACCCACTGGATGAATTAAACTTTCCCTTATTTCTAAAACAGGAAAGAGAGAGAAGAATGAGAAAGAGAGAGAGAGAGAAAGAGACAGAGAAAGAGATACACGAGAGAGACACAATTGGGTGACTTCACACTGTCCTACAAGACACAGCACAAGCCCCCTTAATAGGCCAGTGAAACGTATCACCGACCCCCCTTCTTCACAGCTGTTATATGGGGCTGAGGAATTTACAACTCAGAGCGGACAGCCTCACCAACAAAGGATAGTTAAACAAAGTTTAACTTGATAAGTTCAGTCATCCAGGAGAGACTCGGAGTAGAGCCGCTGCTCCTTTGCGTCGAAAGGAGCCAGTTGAGGTGGTTCGGGCTTCTAGTGAGGATGCCTCCTGGGCGCCTCCCTACGGAGGTGTTCCAGGCGTGTCCGGCTGGGAGGAGGCCGATTACCTATATAACTATATATATATCAGACCATGCACCTGTCATAATGGAACCAGGGGGAACTGGGTGGAGGTTGAACCACCACTTCCTTACTTGGTGAACAGTGTTTCAAGGAGAAAATAAAGTGCAGCATGAAATCTTATCTAGAAATAAATGATAACGGAGGAGTAACATCTCTAATACTGTTGGAAGCTGCAAAAGCAACAATACGAGGAGCCTCCCCTGTACCCTCTGCCACCTGCAGCAGACCAACCAGAGTCCCCCCTGAATGCTACAAAGACCCAGTGCAGCTACTAACCCTGTCTTCCTCCCTCCTCCCCAGTGTCTCTCCCTCTTGTACTACACCAGGTCCCAGAGCTTCCAGAACATTAATGGTAGCGGTCAGTGGCTAAAGCAGTTACACTGATGATTACTGTAATGTTAGCTATTTTGCTGCAATTGGTTCAACTTCTGTCTCTGGACAAAGGTAAGGGATAAACCCAGATAACACAAGGCTAGCGGACCTACAGCGGGTCCCCGATGGACGAGCTGGCGGACCTCCGGCCGATTCCGCTGACGGACCTCTGGCCGAATCCGCTGGCGGGTTCCTGGCCATTTGCACATCGAATGGCAAGCGGACCTCTGGCGGATTATTAGCGTCAGGGACAGCGGTCCGCTAGTAATCCGAAATGCTCCCGCTATTGCTCCACCACCATTCCACCGGTAGTTTATTGTCTATGTCCTAGGCCCATTGGCCCTAGGCTTATGGATTTATATTGCTAAATGAACTTACTCTGAAATTTTTTTCGGTAACCCTTCCTTTCATAGTCCCTTAAGGAGATAACCATAGCTGGAACTCCTGAATTAGCTGAAACCTGTAGGCTAACCAGAAAAGTCTAAGATCATCAATATTAATGAGCTCATCAATGATCTGGTTTTGAACTCAGACTTTGAGCTAGAATTATTCAAACCTACTTCCTGGAATACCTTGCAACTTCTGATGCTGAAAATGAACACACTCCATAGCCAACATTGGTACAAACTCTATTCTCAAATTCAGTGTAAAATCATTTTAATTGGAACACGTCCAACACTATGAATCCATCAAATAGACAATCAAGGAATGCATTTTCTGAATGACACTTCCCCCCCACAACAGGTATTCTGTTATCAGTCACCTGACATGGCTGTTACTCAGTAAAGGAATGTAAAGAATGTTGGTGATGACAGGAGACAGTCTCCTCCACTCCTTCATCTCCATCTCTACTTAAGCAGTCAAGTAGCCAAACCAGCAGCATAGAGCATCCACACTCCTCTGCACAATTACCACAGGTGAGCACCTTACCTCATCTTAACAATAGATTTCATCTTATTTCATCTCAAAATGATCGTGAAATTCTAATTTTACTTTTTTTTTTTTTACAGTAGATAAAGGTATAGTCATATGTCAGTTAAATAATCATTTTTTTCTTAGGTTAACCTATCATCAACTGCAGGAAGATTTTCAGTACTCTTGGATTGTAAACCTGGCCGTGGAGACAATGGATACCTGCAAACCAGGTAAAGACCTCCATACTGTTGTGACTATCATATTTCCATTGAAATAAATGTAGTTATAAATGTCATATCCCCTCTTCACTTGGACATCAAGACTAGATTTGTTTTTGGCATCCACTGCAGTTCTAAAAATGCAAATATTGATAATTTCAATAAGATAAGCCTAACATCCAATGATTATGTACAGTACCACAGAACCGACTCCCACTGATCCTAATGAAGAGGGCAGCGGTGGTGGCCCTATATGAAAAAACACTTATCGTGGTTTACAGAAGGCTAAATCAAATTATTGTGCAAGGGAAGAATTTACTTGTTTCTCTCTTTTGGTTCCTTTTTCTGTAGACAAGATTGTCGCCTTCACAGCTAAATTAAACATCTGTGACAGCTATCCAGAACATGAGGGTGTCCTGAAGTTTGCCAATGTGCTGGTCAACAAAGGAGAGGCCTAACAGTCCTGGGACGGGCATCTTCACCTGCCCGCTGGCTGGCTTTTACAACTTCACAGTTCACATGTCTACCTATGGCCGGGCCCAGTGTGCCATCTTAAAAAATGGCCAGAGTGTTGTGTCAATGTTAAATACTACCCTGCCAGACAAGTGTAGCCAGATGGCGAGTATCAGCAGTGTGCTCGGGCTCAATAAAGATGACAGGGTCTGGGTTAAACTATGGGGAGCCAGTAGACATGACATATTTGCCACTGTAGATAATGACACTGTCTTTGTTGGATTTCGTTTAGGTTAATGCATTCTTATGGGGTTCTTTGCATTTTATACCCTAGCCTACTATACTGAAATAATTTTCATTTGGAGATAAATAAAGTTTCTATCTATCTATCTATCGATCGATCTTTGGAGCTTTGAGCTTACTAGGGATTTAATACAAAAGCATTTTGCGTTTTGGTGGGGGGTTTTCTTGAAGTAATAAAATATGTCGAAGGATGGCAGGGTGTAAGTTGGTGTTCAATAGTCCTCCATAAAAGGGTCTGCAATAAAGTTTAATTGAATTAAGGAACAATGGAGTCCTAACTGTATTTGAGAACAAACCATCTTCCCTTAATACGAGTCTTAGAATAATCTTCATCTGCCTGGATCTGATAAAGGTGTGTTAAAACCACTCTTGCTCTATTGCTGGGGCAGTGACTATAATTTACCAAAGGAATGGCCAGCCACTACATTAAACAATCTGTAAAAGCAGCAGCGCTGTATTTTAATGCTATTATTATGTCACATCTGTCATACTGTCTGAATAGCTGGACACAAGCCTCCTGTACAACACTAAGGGGCGAATTCACTAAAGCAAATTGCGCCCGCTAATTGCACCATTACATTGCGCGTCAGTTGCGCCAGCTATGTGCTCCGTTTTAAAAACCTATTCACTAAAGACATTGCGCTAATAATATCCCAGCGCAAACACGCCCATTCGGAGTTTGCGGCTGAGTGCAATTTGCTGCTGATATAGGAAATGACTATAAATACTGCGCATACAGCGCATCATTGGACGATGGCAGACAGAAAAAGAAAGATACGATTTTCAGACAGCGAACTTGAAGGCCTCACGGACGAGGTTCAAAAACATGTCTCACAGCTTTCGGCAAAAAATATCACGACTGCAGCAAAAAATCATATTTGGGGTTTAATTTCCCAATCAGTCAGTGCCATTTGTGTGTGTAAACGCGGAAGACTGCAAACGGAGGTGGAATGATTTGAAAAGACGAACAAAGGAAAAATTGTCATTTTATGTTATGCACGTTGCAGCACGATGATCTGGCATACTTTTGGGGGAGTGTATAACATTGCCCCACCGGTACAATCTAGGCATCTAAACGGCTTTTCAGGATTCCAAATGTGCGCTCAATCACACCGCGCGTCCTGATGTGAGCCCAGTTGTACGCCGCCTCTCCAACGTTGGAAGGATTACGCACGGGAGTCATCATCCATGGCTGAAGATGATACCTGCCGTCACCTATGATACAAAAGCAAAATATTTTCAAGACCATTCAAATAAAAAAAATATTGTGTAGGCTATGTTTTTATTTATTTATACCTATATCGGCCCCCAGCCGTTCAATGAACAGCTATAGGGAATGCGCAGTTTCGCGTATAGACTATTATACGCACAGTTTCGTGCTATGTAGGCTATTATAAATAAGTATTATTCATTGGGGGGGCTTGGACTCGCTGGGGACGGGTGGAGAGACGCATAGTCTACAGAGTCTCCCCAGACGCGACTTCATCCTCCAGTTGGCTGAAGAGCTGCGCGCTCTGGTGTCCAAACAGCTACCGCGGTGGTTCTAGTGTTAAATCAAAAAGTGACCTTCTTCTAAATATTCTCTCACGAACAACATGCCTGGCATTGCGATGCCGAATTCGCCTCGCAATCACTGCTGCCATGATTAGCGGAAAGGCTGGCCATGACACACCCCTTGCGCTTAAATACCACCACGTCTCTGAAAACGGAATTAATTTCACTTTAACTGCGTGAGGCAATTTGCGCCGATCTTTGTGAATTGGGCGGGTTTTGCAATAATGTTCATTTGCATAGAAAGGGGAACATTCTCCGCCCATATTACCTAATTTAAATATCAGCTAATAACACCGGCGCAGAGAAACGCAATGACGAACGCAACGCAGTTAACACCGTATTTCACCCTTTGCGAGGGCTTTGTGAATAGCAAACATAATTTTTGACTTATTTGCACAGGCTTTGCGTCAGGAAAAGCTGCGCAATCCTTTTGTGAATTCGCCCCTAAGATCTGTACAGGTAGTTTACCCTCAGGCTGTGAAAGTACTTGACAGGAAAACAAACAACCATAATCTTTGTCATAGCATAACAAATCAGAATCTACTGATCTGGGACAATTTTGTTAAATTCAAAGATGCCTGCCTTACATAAGATCCTACATGGCTTGGCTCCTCCCCCTTTCTGTACTTTTATAAAACAGAAAGCAACACGGCTCAGGGAGTGTGAAAGATACATTTCTTTTCAAATAAACTTAAAATCTTGGTTGAGAGATGGTCAAGTGTGCGACCATTTTCGCTGAGGGGTTGTAATGTATTTTAATGTATTTTATCAACAGGCTAAGAAACCTACTGCTTCCTACTGTGTTTTAATTATTTTAGTGCTCATGACACCTTCCCCAGAGACTATGGTTGAAAATTAGCCAATCTGGCTAAACTGGCATATTTACAGAAATGTTCCTTAATATGCACTGTCTCTGTATTTTAAACCAATAAACTAAACTAAACTGGGGTCTGTGTGTGAATTTCTGTAACTGGGCCTATGGGCAGTGAAACAGGGGACTGAGTGATTGTATAACTGGGCAGTGACAGTGACTACTCCTCAACTCCTACTCCAACAAACTCCTGCAAAACAATCCTGAACACTTCTATAACACTTTCAACTCAATGAACAACCAACCAACTACTACAACCTTCAAAGTAAGGTTATAACGACCACTCGAATCTCGAAACAAACCGATCATGTGACCGAGGCCTCATTTGTCATCGGTTACACTGTAAAAAAGTCCGTAAAAATACGGTACAATGTACTGTGTTAATATGAAGGAAATTTCTGTTTTTTTTTTTTTTACAGGCATTTTACCCGTTATTTTCAATTACGCATTGCATTGTGGGAGCAAGATCCCCCCACTTGGCGCAATACTTGCGAGAAGAAGGGGCCATTACATTCGTCCGTCAAAAGTTTCATTTTGGATTTCGGAGTTGAGGTAACCTTTTTAGCACCTATGTGGTAAAAATAATCCATAATTACTTTTTTCTTTTTATCTAAAATTATTTATGTTTAGCTTAGCTGAGTAGCTATCATTTTTAGTTGGGAAGAGTTCAGCTTTTAGCTAACGTTAACTGGGTCTAGCTAGCTAGCATTAGCTAGCTGGAACGTTACCAGATAACTTTAAGATAGGAATATTTTGCCGACTCATTCTGGGACTCTAACGCATGTTTGATGGTATTGTGTTAACTTAACTTATTATTATAAATTGGATATCAGGTAGAGTTAGGCTAATGTCCCAGTTTTAGCCTCAGGCAGTCCGGAGGACCGCGTTAGTGGTCGGTTGGTACAGTCAGGTAACGTTATGTGCATTCCCATTTCTACCAAATTAACTAACGTTAGCCATCATAGTTTGGTACTGTTTGACTGACTGCAAATGTTAACTAAACTCTAAAACTGTTAAAGTCATGTTAACTTAGTTGCTCTCTGGTTGTTTGACACATTGATGTTGGATCCGGCACATTTATCATCGCGTGCATACAACACGTTGAAAGGTTTGATATTCGCGGAGGTACCCAGCGTGTGTATTGTGTCCTCACCCTCTGATTAACTTAGCTAACTTATGTGGAGATGCGGTTGATTGTTGGAGATGCGGTTTATGTAGGCATAATGCCAGGGTTGGGAAGGTTACTTTTAAAAAGCAATCCCGTTACAAGTTACTTGTGAAAAATTGTAGTCAGTAACGTAATCCGATTACCACAATTTAAAAGTAAAGTAAGGGATTACTTTCAGTTACTTTTGGATTACTTTAAATAAAATGTACTGTGTATTTCACCAGAAATCCTACATTATTTATTATTTTTCTTGTAATGTTTGTGAATTTAAATGTGTCTTATTGACTGAATACTTGACTGATCACACAGACATGTTAACAATGTATCTTTTGTATGTGGACATAGTGATTGTGGAAGAAGATTTTCCTCATATAAATTCTTTGCTGTTCATATGTCACGAACACACCCAGACACAAGGACGAGACAAACTTGGAACCGGAGTGTGTCTGTACAGTTGAAATGTTCATTGAATTTTTGCAGCAGACAATATGCAGATGTTAAAGGGCTTGTGTCTCACGTGAGTGGCCACATACAAGAGGGTCTGGAGGTAACTTGTCCCTTTGATGGATGTTCTAAGAGTTTTAATGTAAAGACATCCTTTGCATCTCATATTTCCAGATATCATAGAGGATGGAATGTCACCCAGATTGCACCTGTTCATCTATGTGAAGTTGCAGAACAGTCTTGTCCAGGTGAGGGAGCACAGGTTGCACAGAATGTAGATCTACCTGAAGCAATTGATGTGATTGATGATGCAGAGCAAAGTAATGATGATGTGAGTGAAGTGCAAGATGCCTACAAAGAAAATCTAGCTCTGTATTACTTGAGTTTGCAGGCAAAGTATTTAGTCCCAGCCTCCACAATTACAGAGATAGCAAATGGAATGAAAACTCTTCAGGATATTCAACAGGAGTATACAATGGGTGTGCTGTCCCGTGAACTTGAACAGTGTGGTGTTTTAATAGAGACATTAACACGTCTTGGGAAGAGTACATACGAGCAGAGCCCTATGCATGAGGCCTTGCATGCAAATGGTCCTTTAACTACGCACCATCGAAGGATGCAATATTACAAGACGCACTATAATTATGTTCAGCCAGTTGAAGTCTCACTTGGGTACATTGAGGGGCAGAAGAGGCACTATCATTACATTCCAATACTGGAAAGCCTCAGAGCAATGCTAAAACAGGGAAGTGCAGCTCAGCAGAGTTTGAACCCTCTTGTTGAAGATGGTACACTCCGTGATTTCACTGATGGGCATGTCATTAGATGTAATGCTGTTTGCCTTAGTCCCAGATTCTTTAAAGGTGATGCTTTTCCAAGATGCTTTTGAGGTGGCTAATCCTCTTGGATCTGCCAAGCAAAAGCACAAAGTTTTAGCGGTCTACTTCACTCTGGGAAATGTCTATCCACACCATCGATCAACTGTTGATCAATTACAGTTGGTACTGCTCTGTATAGAGAAAGACTGTAAATATTTTGGAGTGGATAAAGTTTTCAGTGCGCTTATGTCAGACCTGTGTGAGCTGGAGACCAAGGGCATCTTTTTTGAGGGTAAGACCTATACGGGTACTGTCGCATGCATAATGGGAGATAACCTGGACTCCCACATGATTGGTGGGTTTACAGAAAGTTTCAGCTTTGCTGAGTATTTATGTAGATACTGTCTAGTCACAAAAGGTGTATTTCAGTCTAACCCTCTCACAGTTGTCACTCAGAGAGATCCTGCTGGTTATAATGAGTCTGTGCAGTTTTTGGAGAGTCACCCTGAAGTGGCCATGCATCAGGGCATTAAAGGAAACAGTGTTTTCAACAAACTGTCTAATTTCCACGTGTGTCAGCCCGGACTGCCGCCCTGTCTAGCACATGACCTGTTTGAAGGAGTTGTTGACTATGACTTAGCAATGTGTTTGCTGTTCTTAATCAAAACAAAAAAGTGGTTCAGTTACAAATCACTTAATGACAGACTGAAATCATTTCCTGGTGAAAGCAGCAACAAGCCAAATGCTATTCCCAGCAAAGGAGCAAAGCTTGGAGGCCATGCAGCCCAAAACAGGTGGCTATTGAGGTTCCTGCCTATTCTAGTGCATGACAGAATTGAAGATGCTGACAATGCTGTATGGCAGCTGATACTTCTTCTGAGGGAGTTAGTTGAATTTGTCTGCGCACCTAGCCTTTCAGAGTCTCAGATTGCGTACATGAAGGTACTAATTGAAGAGTATGTGGAAATGAGGCAAGAGTTATTCCCACATGTAAAGCTTAGACCAAAACACCACTATCTGCTTCACTATACTGACTTGAGTTTACAGTTTGGACCACTCATACATACTTGGACCATGCGCTTCGAAAGTAAGCATAGCTATTTCAAAAGATGTATCAGGTCAAGTAGAAACTTCAGAAATGTGACTAAGTCACTTGCTGAAAGACATCAGTTGTTTCAGGCTTATCTGAGTCACGGCAGTTTATTTAGCCCCCAGATTCAGGTTTCAGACTCCACTAGCTTTTATCCAGAGCTCTATGATGGTGGCATAAGGGCAGCAGTTGCAGACTTTGGACCTACCTCATGTAACTCAGTTGTCACAGATAAAGTCCAAGTTAAAGGCACTTCATATGCAAATGGTATGCTTGTCTTCCTGAGATATACTAAAAGACAACTACAGTTAGGGCAAATAGTGAGCATCGTTATCAAGAGTGAAACAACTGTCCTCCTTTTGCTGCGGGGGAAAAGTGCCAGCTGGGTTCCTGAGCTTGGAGTCTATGAAATCGATAAAAATAGTTCTGATGAGCTCATGTGCAAAAATCTTGACGAACTTAATGATTATGCTCCACTTTCCTTTTACCACATAGGTGCAAGATCACTCATCCCACTTAAGCATATGCCACTATGGAACTTGTAAAAGAATTAGTTCGGAAAGCTATGCCATCACTCAGTAATGATCTGATGGACTCACTCATGGCTGGACTGGAGGTGATTGGCGTAAACAGTGTAGATGACCTTAACTTCGTGAAGACTGAGGACATCAAAGGAATTCTGCCACTCATTCAGTGTCAAAGACTTATTCAAGCTTTCAGTGCAGGTAAGTTTTTTTGATTTCTAACCCTAATCCTTCTGCACTGTACTATAATCCATGGATTACCATGGTTATAGGCTTCTAATAGTTTTATTACCCTGCTCTAAATGTAACGCATTAGCCTGGATCCAGACCTTCGAATTTGCCCACTCCACTGAAGTTGATTGATTCTTGGTCTGGCATTGTTACCTGAAACAGCGGTTTCTCAGAGTAAAAAATGATCGGTTCAATGAGCGCAGTGGGGACGGTTAGAGTGGAAGCAATGTCAGACTGAATATCTCAACGGAGTGTAACGAGTTGACAATTCTGTCTGATATCAAGCTAGTATTTACTTAGTGTATTTGATTTTAATTTCTTTAGTAACCTTTTTTTTATTACTAGTGCATAGTGCCCGTGGAGGCGTCGTGGTCTATCGATCAATCTAGCTATTTATCTATCTAAAACTGACATTTTGGCTCCTGAGCCCAAGTCCAAATGAATGGAGGTGAAGGAGCGGCCTTGTTTGGGCAGCTCTGTGGCGCCCCCCTTGGGTCGGAGCCGGCAGGGGGCGGTTCGGTACACGTGGGGCTCTACCCCCGCACACCCCAGTCCAAATCCTGTGTCTTTAGCGCGGGGAGCTGGCTTCACTCAAAGTTTTGTTTTGGTTCTGTGCGCGCGCACAGTTACGTCGAAACCTTTCTGCCAATCCAAACCGCGTGTCTCTATGACCTTCCCACGTGGAGATATGGCCGTTTCAATCCTGTGTCTTGTTTTGGCTGTGTGCGCGCACGTGCATGCGAGCGGGACATGTTTGGTATTGCTACGTTTGTTACGTTTCTGCCACGCGCTTTGGACTGGCAGAAAGGTCTCGACGTAACGAACGCAGCAATACCAAACATGTCCCGCTCGCACGCACGTGTGCACACACAGCCAAAACAAAACTTTGAGAGAAGAGTTTTGAAAACGGTACTATACCAGCATTTGAAAAAAACAATACTGTTTTGTTCAGAGAAGAGATGGCTGCAGCTTCAGCAGCAACACCTCAGCTAATTGACAAAGATGGGGCACAAAGTGCAATATGCTTTCGGCTTCAAAGTTGACGAAAAAGGCGAGCCCCAAAACAGCAGCACCGCTGTGCAAGCGCTTTTTCAAAGTGTGTCTCGCGAAGGGAGGCAACACATCAAACCGACAGGTGACCGACAGAGACTAACGTTACATTCACTCCCATGTTATGTCCATGAAAGAAATACAGAGTGATCGAAATGCCTCTCCGCAGTAGTTATATAAGTGGAAGTGGAATTTTATAACATTGGCTTGTATTCTCTCTTTTTTAAGCATTAGTACCGTTTGGTACCGAGTACCGTAACACTTTGGTACCGATACCGAAACTCAAATTTTGGTACCGTGACAACACTACAGCTTCCTGAACATGGCCGCCCATTCACCTCCATTCATTTGGACTTGGGCTCAGGAGCCAAAATGTCAGTTTTAGATAGATAGATCGATCGATAGACCACGACGGCTCCACGGGCACTGTGCACTAGTGTCTTAAATTTTATATATAAATGTAACATTAGTCATGTCGTTAATTTTTGCTGATGTGTGTCATCCATAGGATCACAAGCTGTACTTGACCCCGCTTCGACACAGAATGTCCATCCGCCCCAAACACCACCTCCAACACCTGGTTCCATGGAGTATTCCCCATCCCGTGAGGCATATGCTGTACCATGGCACAAAATGCCCCCAAACCTTATGCTTGCCTTGAGTGAAAAGAAAAGACCAAAGCCTAAGGAGAGACGAGAGCTGGTTCGCATAGTCACTGATGATGTACTCTGTAAAGAGCATGGAAGGCCTGGAAGAGGAAGGCTGCGGGAGATTGCCAAGCAGATAGTAGAGCAATATCCCTGCTCTTTCCAAGACAGAGAGTGTAGTGGGTTTTTGAGACAGAATGCCACCAGTTTTAGTAATCTCATTGCTGTCCTTATAAAGTTTGATTCGTGCTCTGCTAGTAGCTGATACCAGTGTATATTTAGATAAGCTGCCCAACGTTGTGACCTAATAGGTCATAGAAGTTGAGGAAAGGTCAGAGGGGTCTCAATTGACTTGGTCAGCAAAGAGCCGTCAACAAACAGCTGTACGGTTGCTTAATCAGACATTTGATATACGTCAGTCCCCTAGTCTAATCTGGAGGTGGGATCAGGTTGATGCGGCAGAATACTGCGGCACTATGATTTATGGTTCAAGACTTGTCGCTCATAATAGGGACAACCTAGAATGACCAATCACAAGTTGGAACTGATTACTGTCCATGACATGCAGGCAGGCTGGCCACACCTACAGTAAACGATATATAAGTGAAGACAACTGATGTGAATGGGAGCTTTTAATTACCTGTGTTAGCTTGATTAGCTTCATTAACTTGGTAGCTTTGTAGCTTTAAGCTGTTAGCTTTAGCTTAGCTTAGCAAGCTAGCATGGTAGCATGCTAGCTCCACCTGTTGTCCACGTCATGCTAGTCTGCTCGTCTGCTGTCACGGTATGGTAAATCGTCTATTCCTGTTACGTAACTGTTTTGTAATAAGCTATGTGTCAAATCTATATTGGACCATGCCTAAAGCTTGGTTACTGTATTGTGTTTTGATATATGCTTATTCTCTGTTAAATAAAAATCAGAAATATTTCTCTTCTCAACATTCATTGATCAGTAAGGTTTTAATCAAGGTTCCTCACATCAAGAGCTCAATGGAACTAACATCATTGGAACAGGATATGATGCTCTCCTTGTACAGTTAGAAAACAGAGTCGAAAATGTTCGGAGGCCATTAACCCTCAGCTCAGCGAGGAGACCAGCAGAGGATGAAGATGCACATGCCATGAGGAAGAAGTCCACACATTCAGATCGTTATGGGTGTGTGGAGTGGCAGCCTGCTATTGAGGGTACAGCACAACTAGAATCTAAACAAGATGAATTGAAAAGTGCCTCCAAAATCCATCATCTTCAGGAGTCATCTGTTCGAAAATTGATGACCGAGACGTATTGCATCCAGCGTGCAACTATCAACAAAGGACTGTGAACACAGTACAGGAAGAGTGGCCCTTCCTTTTTGAAGCTGTTCACCCGTTTGATCACACATGTACCCTCCTTGGCTTGCCGCTGCAAACAAAGCTGGCAGAGGAATTGTCAAGAAAAGGAAAGAGCATCAAAGACTTCATTGAATCAAAAGGGATGAAGATGCAACAAGATGAAGATCCAGTACAGCTGATTTCTGGCATTGCGAAATACTTCAAGGAAAATCCAGATCACCTTTTCTACCAAAACAAGGTAGGTCTAAAAGATTCTCAGTGGTTCCTCTTCAGACTAATATCTCGTAGCGAAAATGTAGCTTTGCAAGGTTTAGGCTTAACTAATTGAATTCTTTCTAGTCATTTATGATGTAAGTATGTGTATGGAAAACACGGTATACAGTACGTTGGAAACATAGTTCATGACATTCATAGTGTTTCTTTGATGTTTTATTTTCAGGACTCAACTACTGCTGGACTGAGCATCCCAAGCACCCCCTGCATCCTCATCATGGGTTTGTAGTCAATAAAGTTTATTATTATTATTATATTAGTCTGTTGTATCATATTAACATATTATCTCGCCCCAGCTAACTTGTTTTCGCTTGTTTTTAGTTTTGCTGCTAAGACAGTTAGATACTTTGGGACATACTTTTTTGTGCATTACCGAAAATGTCTGGAGTTTGCTGATTTGAAATGGTGCTCAGGACTATAGATTGGTGGGGACAAAATCTTAAAATGTATGTCAAATTTTGAGTCTGAGAAAAAATGTCAAGAGAAGAAAATGGTTGCTGAATATCTTTTCAAGGCATTTTATGCTTGTTATTACCAAAAACGGTATATGGTCAGATAGTCTCGCATAGCCAGACCTATCTCCACATTTCGTTTACGCTGTGCCAGCGCTGGAGAAAGGTCTAGAATAGAATAGAATCTAAAGTTTATTTCGCCATATATAACCAGTACAGGTATATTGAAATTCTTGTTATCGCTTGTCGTTACAATATCTTATCAGCACTAATCAATTCCTCATTCCAGTCCTAGGTAGCAGCTAGACATTATAGGGTTCCCAATCTGGCTATTTTTTATCAGTAGTCTAGCAGTCTATCAAATTGACCCTCATCTACTTATTCCATCCAATCATGGATGACAGTGACTGTGACCGTAATATAGGCGGTACAATTATTAAAATTCATTAGGAGCTTGCGATACGTCCAGCCGTCCACTCTCCTGGTGACGTCTGGTTGGACTCATTACCATTCGGGGATAGGGGGGAAAAAATACAGTATTTCTTTAAACCAATCACGATCGTCTTCGACAGAGCGGTTTCTAGGTTGTCGTTTCACATGGTGTGGATTGAATCTGATTGTGTGGACAACAGATTTCGCCGCCACTGATTGGGCAGTATTAATAAACGAATGAAAAGGCTTATCCCCAAAACCAGTTGAGTCAGCCTAATGGTCAGTAGAGAACCAAATTGTTTGAGTATGGAAGATTTAAACAACTGTGTTTGGAGTGGTTTTCTGAAGTTGACATGTAATGTTTTTCTTTTTGTAATATCTCTTATGTTTAAGGTGATCAGCGATTCAAGATTGCTGTCGATCAGGAAGTTGTTAATGACCACATCAACTCCTCTGTTGCGGCCCTGAGCTACACTTTCTCTTTGTTTTATGTCTTAATTACTAAACATTTACCTGGTAAACACATGCAAAGTGTAGCCTAATATATAATGGGTAATTACTGAGACACCTATATTGTAGGTATAATTTCAAAACAGGAGTATTTCAATTCTATAACATCCAGTGACAAACACAAATTACAAATCAAAATTCTCATATTTATTAAAATGCTTTGAATTATATTAATTATAACTTGATCCACTCAGGAATCTGGGAGTGGGAACGAGAACAGGAGGAGCAGAAAACAAAACACAGAGTTGCATACACAGAGAAACATAACAGTAAGCACAGGTCTAGTAAATCAATGGGACTTGTAATTGGTCACTTAATTGGTCGCCCAGTTTCTGCAATCAGTTTGACAGTTAATTCATCTGCAAAACAGAATGTACATTTCCTTAAAAAAAACAAAAAACTTTTTGTTCCCATGGGATTTCTCCCGTCCGTCTGAAAAAAGGGGGCGTCAGACTCCCATGACTCTCATGGGGGAGAAGAACCCGAACCCTAATCTCCCGCATGGGAGTCAGACGCTTAATCCACAACACTACCAAGGAACTTGAAAGTGAAGAATGTCATAAAATGAATCTGAGTGCGCAAACCACCCTTGCGGCCCCTCGCACTTGCGGCCTGAGACCTGAGCACTTAATTGACGTCAGCTGGAAGGGCCAGAGGGTGCAGGGCGGTGAATTAAATGGGACAGCACTTCCAGCCGCGTGGCAACGATTCCCAAGCCAGTTTAGCTCAATGCCCATCCCACTTCGTTTTCATTGGCTGCCGCGTCCCTCTGACGCAGAGGCTGCTCTGACGCTCCCCTCAGCTCTCCGCTCGGCTCTGCAAATTGACCGATTGACGTCTGTTTTAATTTAATAATAATTTAAAAATTTATGTTGGGTGGGATATGTTTGCAGCATGTGGATTTCAAGATTAATGTTGTGTTATCTGCAAATGTCATCATTTATGTGTGATGCACTCGGATCATGACTCGGATGCACTCAAGCACTGTGTCACATGAGACGCGGTGGGCTGTGGGTATTTTCTGCTCCTAAGTCCGCGAAATTGCGGACTTTCGGTAAGTGCGGTTAAAGTGCGCAAAATGGCGGCAGTGGCGCACTTGTGGACCTAGCAATTCCGTTTTGGGACTACCCTGAGCCCTTGTGGACTTAGCGGGAACGCGCATGTAAGGCCACAAGGCCGCAAGTGCTCTGCACTTTCGCCTAAGTGCGCGCTTTGGGATTCAGCTATAGTGTTTTTGTTCCTATGGAATCTCTCCCGTACTTCCAAAAAAAGGGGAAAGGAGAGTGAAAGGAGGGAGGGAGAGAGATGGAAAGGCCGAAAGTAAACGTAGGAATAAACCCACAGGCTAGCAGAGTAGAGGTCTTCACGGGTCGGGTATACCCGAGGGACCCGAGACCCGACCCGAGACCCGTACGGGTTCGGGTCCACGTTTCCTCGTTTTATTATGGTCAGTCGGGTCCGGGTCGGATCCCATTCTATTACCGTCGGTCCCGGGTCTGTTTATCATTATGTGTAATACCCGAGTGGATCTGAGAAGATCCGTGATCAGCGCAGCGCTGAATCGTTTCTTTTTTTTTAATCATTATTTTCTTTTGGCGCGCAGCGCTGAATCTCACGAGAGAAACGCATGCGTGATTGCGAGTTGAGACAGAGCGGGGAAAATAGCAAACAAAGAAAGATGGACACCGTTAGCAGCTTGTCTGATGTTAAACTAAAGTTACAGAATAATGAATATAAAGAGGTCAAACCCACCGGCACCTCTTCTGTCTGGGCCAACTTCATGCATATTGTCAACAAAGAGGAGAAGAAAGTAGGCGCTGTTATAAATAGCGATTGATTTCATATAGCCTAGACTAGTTCTTCACGTTAGGTCTTTCTGTTTTGATCGATTATTTGATTGATTGTATGAGGCTACCATATGTTGTAGGGAG
Source organism: Borostomias antarcticus (assembly GCF_949987555.1). NCBI lineage: Eukaryota > Metazoa > Chordata > Actinopteri > Stomiiformes > Stomiidae > Borostomias > Borostomias antarcticus. The sequence continues at coordinate 2,948,979 of NC_140244.1, forward strand.
ACTACGACCTGATAAACGTTTTTAGCAGTGTGGCATTTTAGTAGCAACTTTAAATAGTCTGTCGGATCCGCCGACCCGACCCGAACTCGGGTCTCTGTCCTACTCCTGCTCTCGGACATTTATCGGATCGGGTCTGTAATGTCTCGGGACAAATTCGGGTCGGTATATATTTTTTTTTCAAATGATCGGATCCAGTCGGATCTCGGAACGAATTTATCGGATCCATTCGGGTTCGGGTCCGTCTTTTTGGACCCGAGAAGACCTCTATAGCAGAGGGTGTGGGTATGGTTTCCCAAAATCATCCCCACCAGGGCCTTGAACCCCGACCTCCCAGGTGGGAGTCTGATGCTTTCACCGCTACTCTACTTGTGCAGTGGAGATCGGCGGGTTGATTTTGGTGTCCTTCTTTATTTTGGTGGGCTGGGACTACTGCCTCTTGTGGTGCCAACCGGAAATGCAGGTCAACATTCAACGAAGTAAGGGAGGGAGTGACAACCCGACATACGCTATGGTGCGCTGGCTTACAGCCACGCACAAAAATCAACAACTTAGTACTTCTTTTGCATTACAAAGTAAAGATTACTAGAAGGGATATAAACACCACTGGAAAAACGGGAGGATTTTTTTTTTTTTTTTTAATAAAGGAACTTTATTTTCTCATTAATCAAATCCAATCAAATTTTATTTATATAGCGCCATTCGTGCAAAGTTGCAATACAAGGTGCTTCACAGGGTAATAGAAACAGTAAAAAAAAAAAAAAAAATTAATACAATGAAATACAGCAATATAATGAAAATACAACAAAAAAATTAAAGAAAACAAGCAGTATAATAAAACTATGAGATATGAAACATGGTAAAACAGAGAAACCAGGGAGGCACAGTGAAAGGGGGTAGATTAAAATAAGGTAAAAAGGATTAAGAAAATGCTAGATTAATAAAGTGTGTCTTGTGACTGCGTTTAGAAGTGTGTACAGATTGTGCTGCCCTCAGCTCATTAATCTGTTTATTGTTTCGAACAAGGCTCTTTCAGCATCACAGCTACAGGAACCAAAGTGACCAGCGTCAGGACTTTAAATGGGGCCAGCTTCACTTATACAGGCAGCAGCATTAACGAGAGGCACAGACAAAAGCATATTTATTGGTACAGGGGGCATCATTCCATTTCAAACGAAAATTTGTTTGCATGCAGTTCTCATTGTCATTAGCATTATCTGGCTGGTCAGTAGACCATTGGGTGAAGTCCACCTTTGACCCGTCAGACCACATCATACTGCCTTCCTTGTGGACGTCACTCAGCCCGATCCAAGTTAATTCTTGCGCGGGGTCAAAGCTCTGGATGAACTTCTGAGTGAAGTTGAATTCCTCCAGACTGTGTACTGAGGCCAGGTTGACCCCCTGACTCACACAGTAGAGCTCAGCGTCGGCCCAGGTCATGCGTGAGGCAACGTACTTGTAGATGCGATTATTATACTTGTACCAGACAGAGGGACAGAGGTCATCCACGGGTGCTCTGATCTAAGATAAGATAAGATGCACTTTAATAATCACCTGGGGAGACTTAGGTGTTACAGCAATGACAATGTACAGAATAGATCAGAATAAGAATATACATCAGGGTAAAGAATTTACATAGAAGAGTACAAAAATCTATACATACAGTATGTATAAAATATAGATATAAACATTCAATCTGTGTAAATATGTATAATAATATACTGAATACATACACACACACAAAATAATATCTACATATAGTGGATAACATATAGAATATATACATACAATCTGTATAAACATACATACATACATACATACACACACACACACACACACACACACACACACACACACACTTACCTCTGCCATCTTCACCGGCGGTATCCCTTGCGTTGGCAACACCTCCTGGTCAGGCAGGGGAGTCACTGCAGCCAGGGAGAGGCTGAGGAGACTGAGGATGGTGAGAGCTAACATGCTGGAGAAGAGGATTCTCTCTCTCCGTCACTGAGAGCAGTATCAGGAGGCTGGTAGGCAGTCAGGCTGGTAGGCAGTCAGGCTGGTAGACAGTAAGGCTGGTAGGCAGTAAGGCTGGTAGACAGTCAGGCTGGTAGGCAGTCAGGCTGGTAGGCAGTAAGGCTGGTAGGCAGTAAGGCTGGTAGACAGTCAGGCTGGTAGGCAGTCAGGCTGGTGGTCAGACAGTTGCTCTCTGCTCCTTTTATGTCAGTCAGAGAGGGAGGATCAGGGCTGGTGAACTCGGGATTTCATTGGTAGATCATCATGTGGACTAATGTCACTGTTCATTTCATTGTCAACAACAGCCAGTAGAGAGGTGGAGTCAGGTGAGCCAGAAATTACATAAACACTACAGCTGTTGTCTTCACCATGTTCACCTGCCAATATACAGAATACAGAGGAGGATAAGAATACAATGAGGGTAGAGGAGAGGGGGGGGGGGTAGAAGGGTGGGAGAGAGGAGGTGAAGGGAGAGGAGAGGGGGGAGGAGAGGAGAGGGAGAGGAAAGGGTAGATTAGAGGGGAGAGGGGAAGGAGAGAAGAAACAGTATACGGTGTTGTCTCCCTCTCTCCTGCCTAGTGTCTCTCCATCTGCTATTCTTTACATTACATTACAGTCATTTAGCAGACGGTTTTATCCAAAGCGACTAACAATAATTGCATTTAACGTAGGAAGAGCCAATGTACTACTACTTGCCAGAATTCACAAGTGCATCTTCTTTCTAAAACAAGTGACTAAGAGCATAATCTAGTGCTGAAGGCAAAGTGCAAGAATCACAATCTAAGTACAGTGCAATATAATATAATAAGTGCTTAGGTGGGAGGATTGTTGTAGTACTTCTTGAAGAGATGAGTTTTGAGCCTGCGACGAAAGATGGGCAGCGACTCTGCTGTCCTGACATCAGTGGGCAGTTCATTCCACCACTGCGGGGCCACAGGACAGAGAAGAGCCGTGACCGCGTCGATCGACCGCAGGAGCCTCGGAGTGACGGGGCAACCAGTCGCCCTGAGGTAGCAGAGCGTAGTGGTCGGGAGGGGATGTAGGGTTTGACCATGGCCTGGAGGTAGGAGGGGGCTGTTCCTTTCATTGCCCTGTAGATTAGCGCCAGAGTTTTAAACTGGATGCGAGCCGCTACAGGGAGCCAGTGTAGGGAACGGAGGAGGGAAGTTGTGTGGGAGAATTTGGGGTGGTTGAATACCAGGCGAGCAGCAGCTTTCTGGACAAGTTCCAGAGGTTTAATGGCTGACGCCGGTGCCCCCGCGAGGAGGGAGTTGCCGTAGTCCAGGCGGGAGATGACCAGGGCCTGGATGAGTACCTGCGCCGTTTCATTAGTGAGGAAAGGGCGAATCCTCCTGATGTTGTAGAGCATGAATCTGCAGGAACGTGTGACGGATGTGACATGTGAGGAAAATGACAGTTGGTCATCCAGGGTCACACCCAGATTCCTCGCAGTCCGAGTCGGGGTCACCACTGTGTCTTCAATGGTGATGGCCAGGTCCCGGTGCGGACAGCCCTTCCCCGGGAGGAACAGCAGCTCAGTCTTGTCCAGATTGAGCTTGAGGTGATGTGTCGTCATCCACTCTGAAATGTGTCATGGAATTTTACACAGTCTCAAGACTATTCAGATTCATATCTTTTCTTTCAATACCTGTTCATCCAGTCCCCTGCCTTTTGTAATTGTAAACACCTCCTCTGCCTCGCCCTTCCTCCTCTCTTTGTTTAAGTCGGAAGGGCCACACCTTCTGTCCTTTCCATCCTGGCTCAGACCTCTCTCTTTTGTAATTGTAAACACCTCCTCTGCCTCGCTCTTCCTCCTCTCTTTGTTTAAGTCAGAAGGGCCACACCTTCTGTCCTTTCCGTCCTGGCTCAGACCTTTTGTTTTCTTTGTCCATATTCAAAGTGAGTTTCATCCCACATTCATTTCTACCACTGTGTGATATCCGTCACCTTACGATGACATATAGACAACTCAGCCAATCAAATCCACATCCTTGCTTTGGGCAGATATAAGGAGGATCCGGCGAGCTCATGTTTTACTTCTTCTGTTGGAACCACTCTGTGTTTTACTTTGAGGTCCGTTTGCAATCGTATTGTTTTCTTAATAAATCTGACTGAACCTATTTTTGAGCGAACCTCTGCTTTGGCAAATACTTTCATTTTTATCAACAACAAATGTCAGCCAAGCACCCAGCTATGCGTGTCTCCACTTTTGTATCAGAAGGGGGAAATGACAGAACCAGTTGGGTGTCATCGGCATAGCAGTGATAGGAGAAGCCATGCGAGCGAATGACAGAGCCAAGAGATGTAGTGTAGAGGGAAAACAGGAGAGGACCCAGGACAGACCCTTGTGGAACCCCCGTAGTCAGACTACGCGGTTCTCTCTCTCAGCCTGTCTCTCCTGCCCAATCCCACCCCCACTACTGTGGACGTCAAGCACAAAATCGCCCTAGCCATCTTGCCTGTGTCGTGAGCTGGGGCACCAGCTAGATATTGTAGATAGATATGAATAACAATCACTTATCTGCCTTACTGTACTCTGCTCATTCCGACGTAGTTTAGAACACCATATTTGGTCATTCCTTCCTAGCATCAACATGTATCAGAATGTCTGTATGCTCTAAATGTGGGGGAATTTTGCTGCCATCATTGGGAAAAGCACATTTGTCACCACTGGTTGCAACCTTCTATTAAATGTCTTAGCCAAAGACGGACAGTTTGTTGTGTTCAAACTTTATTGATTAATCTCACTCTTGGGTGCATTATTTCGAAATGTAGATGTGTGCAGTGGAAAACTCCACAACAATGCACATCAAGAAATAAGTAGGGGCTTTATTTCATACCATACAAAGGCCCTTCTCTGTATAGGAAACCTTTGAGACAAGAAATGATTATAAACTGTAGCCTGCCAGCACACACCTCAAGTCTCCCACCACTGTCAGGACAGCGGAGACACTAGTCGTCCTTCACAGGAGAGACTCCATACGCGTCTCTTTAGAGACCAGGGTTAGGGTTAGGGCTGGCCATCTTTCAGAGGAGACTCCAGACGCGTCCCTTTAGAGACCAGGGTTAGGGTTAGGGCTGGCCATCTTTCAGAGGAGACTCCAGACGCGTCTCTTTAGTGAACACCTGGCTCCTCCTCCGCTGACCTCTCCACCTCTTAACCCACCGGTTATGGCCGGTCATGTTTGGGCAGGTCTGTGGCGACACCCTCTGGTCATCCTCGGGTCACCCCCCCGTACCTCCCAGTCCAAGCCCCTTGTCTCTAGCACCCCCACACAGGACACTGACTTTGCTTAAAGTTTTGTTTTAATTTGTCGATCCGCCGTGTGATTCACATCTGCTCCAAAAGTTAATGGTTCTAAATTGTCCCATGCTACACCCCTCCACTGAGTTTCATGAAAATCGGTCAGGTAATTTTTTGCATAATCCTGCTAACAAATAAATAAACCAATATAAAAAATAAACATGTGTTTGTGTGTGTGCATGTGTGTGCGTATGTGTGTGTTTGTGGTCAGAGGCATCTGGATTTTTTTATAACATTCCTCGGATACACTATCTGAATAGATGATTGACATCTTTACTGTTCATTCCATCTGTCTGTCTGTCATCCGTGTCACCAATCTCCCCCTGGCAGTTCCAGCCAGAGAAGCTTCAGAAAAACCTGTTGAACAACAAACTTGTTTTATTTGTACAGATATACAGTTGGAATCAAAATCATTCATCCCCCATTCAGTGTTAATTTCGTCTACGAAAACTATGACAAAAAATATTTGTCATTTATCTTTATTTAGTTATCGTCAGGAGACGATAACTACATAAAAACGAATTTATGATGACAAAAATGTTGATGAAATCTACTGATATTTTTATCAACAAATAAAAACTAGACACAAATGTTAGGTTTGGGAAGAGATCCAATCAGAATGCTGAGATTTCCATTTTCAAGTCGTGGCTCACGCTGAAAACAACTCGAACACAGGCAGGGAGAGCGCATAGAAATGTGATTCAGTAGCTTTGTCCATCAGTCTAATAGATGTCTCCTCCAGGGGTATTTGAGTTTGGAAATTCTAGAGAAATGGTTAAATAATGTCTTACACTTCAACTAAAGCCATCCAATTTTAGTCTTCTAAATCTAGATTTTGTCGACTAAAATTGTAATGCTATTTAGTCAACTAAAACTAGACTAAAACTAAATCAATTCAGATTACTAAAATATGACTAAAACTAAATAGCATTTTAGTCAAAAAGACTATGACTAGAACTAAATCAAAATTTGCTGTCAAAATGTACACTGCCCCCATTGCAAATAAGGTTTGTTGGCAAAATGTACAAACATGCCCTGGAACTGCTGAGCTTCCCCTTCCACTGCCAGCGTGTGGAGGGCAAAATGGATTTAATCAAGTATCAGGAAAACCTAGGAGTCATGTCATGCTCTTTGTGAGGAAGTTGAAGCTTGGGAGTCATTGGACCTTCAACAGGAAGATGATCATAAGCACACCTCAACGTCCACCAAGGCCTGGTTTCAGAAGAAGTCCTGGAAGATTCTAGAGTGGCCGTCACACTTGCCTGACTTGAAGCCCATTGAAAATCTGTGGTGGGATTTGAAGAAGGCAGTTGCAGCACGCAAACCCAAGAATGGTGAACTGGAGGCCATTGACCACGAGGAATGGGTTAAGATTCCTCAGGAACCCTGCCAGAAGCTGGTGTCTGGCTATGCATCACGTTTGCAGCAGGTCATAAAGACCAGTGTTAGGGTTAGGGCGAGCCATCTTTCAGAGGAGACTCAAGACATGTCTCTTTAGAGAACCTCCGTACCTCCCAGTCCAAGCCCCATGTCTCTAGCACCCCCACACGGGGCACTGACTTTGCTTAAAGTTTTGTTTTGATTGGTCGATCTGCCCTGTGATTAGCATCTGCTCCAAAATGTAATGGTTCTAAATTGTCCCATGCTACACCCCTACACTGTGTTTCATGAAAATCTGTCTGGCAATTTATGCATAATCCTGCTAAAGACACGCCACCACAAATAAATTAATACATAAACAAATAAATAAATAAACAAACATGTGTATGTGTGTGTGTTTGTTTGTGGTCAGAGGCATCTGGAATTTTTTAATAACATTCTTCAGATACGCTAGCTGAAGAGATGATTGACAGACCAGGATGTGATGAACTATCTTCACTTTCTTTTCTACCTTCACGCTCGATCTGTTCATTCCATCTGTCTGTGTGTCATCCGTGCCACCAGTCTTCCCCTGGAGCCTCATTTATCATTGAGGTACGCCATATTTTACACGGTCTTTTTCGCGATTTCAGGCGTACGCCATTTCCCCCCCCCCCACATTGCGATTTATCAAGCCGAAAGGGCGAAAATTTTGTCGCCTTTCTACGCGCTTTTGTAGGACACCTCTCAACTTGTCCTACCGATTTATACGGTTTTCTACACCCTTTTTGAACACAGGGGGAACTGGCGACGCAGGTGGTGCGTCGGTGAATTACAATGTTTGATGGAGAGTAGAAGAGCGACAGTTTCTGAACGCACAATCATGTAGGCTAATAGCCCAATTCAGCACAAACATATATCGCAATGCAAGATTAGACGTGTCCTCTAACCGGCTCATTCATGGTCCGATATGGATTTGTTCCCCAAACTGAACCTATGCGCTGTCCCAAACCTTTCCGCGCTATATGTCACACACCTAATGCAGGCACTCCATCAAACGGCAATAATTGACCAATTAGATTGTCAGTAATATGTGATCATGTGGACCTGTTTGCTGTTTGGTAAGCATATAAATGACAGTCCTCCTGTGCGTAATGCGAGCCTAAATGAATCCGGCGCTACTTGGCCTACTGGCCGAGATAGAACTCCAAAGAGGTGACGGCGATGGCGACTGCACCCACATAAGGGCACCATCAGTGAATGAATACGTCTATGTGAATCGCTAAAATGTGCACACTATAAATACCCAAATCATATGTGACATGCTCATCACAAGTGTAGTGGCACGGTGGCCTGGCTCCACGCATGACTCATTCATCCTGGCGCACAGCAGGGTAGGGGCTAGACTGGAGGCGCGGCAGGCGCTGCGCGTGACGGCTGGCTTGTTGGTGTGTGCATAGCCAAGATATTATTCTTTGTCTTATTTACTTTAATCTTTATTAGCATTTTCCATCCATACAACGACAATACAATAAAACATAAAAACTTACAATAACAGCTTATGGGTACTTCCATCCATGCAGCTTTTTTTTCTTACTCAAATATGACAATTTTAATATTAGTGGTATCATCACACTTACTTCTATAATCCATCCATTTTTCCCATCTCCCTTCAAACTTTCCTTCCTGCATCCTCAATGCATAAATAAATCTCATAAATCTCCTCCACAACACCCACCACTGCTCCTTGGTTGGGGGTTCCACCTTATACCAAGCCCTCATTATTGTCTTTTTACTAGCAACCAATAGTACTTTCACTAGGTATCTGTCCCCTCCTTGTACATCATTCTGTTATGTTTGCCAAGATGTATATTCAAAGCTGATAAGAATGAGAACCAGTCAAGACCCCACCACAAAATGAGGACCCAAGCCCTCAGCCCCCTCCCCGTCATGAGGTTTACCAGCGGGGCCAAAGGGCCCACACTGAGGTCATGCGCCAGCTATGAAGACACAAACAAGTAAGGTTCACATTTCTACCATTTTATTGTCTGTTGGTGGGTGACTGTGTGAGGTGTGTGAGTGCGTTTGTGAGTGAATGTGTGAGGTCCGTGAGTGTGGTAGTGAGTGACTGTGTGAGGTCCTTGAGTGTGGTAGTGAGTGACTGTGTGAGGTCCGTGAGTGTGGTAGTGAGTGACAGTGTGAGGTCCGTGACAGCATGTGTGAGGGAATGAAGTGCAGTGAGGATGTCCTGTTGGCTCTGGTGGTGTAGTGTGGTGACCTCCACCAACTGCTGAACAACTGCCCCACAACTGCCCCAATCCCTTCTGCCATTTCCCTCTGGGCCTCTAGGGTCATGAGCCTCCAGCACACCGTCTGATAGGAAGCCCAGCCCTCAGGGACCCTTGAGGCAGGGACGCTGGCAGCCGGAGGTGGAGGCGTGGGCGGTGGAGACGGAGGCGCTGGAGATGGCACTGGAGGTGGAGGCCGGTGCGCTGGAGGTGGAGGCACTGGAGGTCGTGGCACTGGATGTAGAGGCTGCAACCGGCGGGGGCACGACCGTCAAACAATTTCAGTCATTTTCTTTGAGTTTGTCTGTTAACTTGATAATGCATTAAACATTTTATTGTGTAGCCATATTCAATTGATATGTTTTTCTGTTGGCAGCCAAATAAATGCTTAAGTGTGATTTACCGGGTGATTTAGATGAGAGTCTTAATTTCCCAGAGGGGAAAATGTTTAATGTGGTCTAACATTATGAAGTGGTCATCTGTGTTATCGTTCCCTGTTTTTGGTCCTGAATCAATCATAGCCTACCACAGAATGTGTGGAATGTTTGCTTTCCTCACAGCCACATAATACAGCATGTCTGTGTAGCCTACGCCACATACAGGATGCACGAAACGTACAGTAGGCTACCTAAACTGTAGGAGCAATCAGACAAATGTAGGCTCGTACAAATAGCTTACCTTCCGAAGATGATTTTCTTTCCTCGCGTGGACCTCACCAACAAGCACATGCACCTCCGTCTCCGAAAAGTTTCTCTTCTTTCCGCGTTTTTCCATAAACGTCTTTGTCTGTCCTATGCTCCACGCTATATTATGTCGGTTCCTTCCGGGGTATCCACGTTGTGCGCTGTCATAGTTTTGACCATATATGGTTGAATTTGGGCGTGGAGAGGGCGGAACACGAGGCGCGTGCGCGTACGCTCTCTTCTCCGACACCTTCGGATTTTCTGTGGTGAATTTGGCGTACGCCATTTTTGATAGATCCGAAAAGCGTGTAAATATTCTCGTCGTACGCTACTTTTCGCATTTTCCGCGTTTTCGTCGTACGCCCTCTTTTACACCTGAATTTACACGCTCTTTGATAAATGAGGCCCCTGGTAGTGCCAGAGAGAGAAGCTTCAGAAAACCTGATGAACAACAAACTGGTTTTATTTGTACAGATATACAGTTGCAATCAAAATCATTCATCCCCCATTCAGTGTTAATTTCGTCTACGAAAACTATTACAAAGAATATTTGTCAATTACCTTTATTTAGTTATAATCACGAGACGATAACTAAATAAAAACTTCTTTTTTTTTAGCAATAACAGATAAAAGGTGCTCTACTACAGTGAGAACTACAGACACTTGTCACGAAAGGGTTGAATAATTTTGAGACTGCAGTAATGCAGTCATTAAAGTGGCATTTTGTGTCGAATTTGGAGAAACCACTTGTAATATTAGTTGTGTTGAGCTATTTAAATTGTTCTTGTTTGATTTGTTTATTGCAGACAGCTGAACGTTTGTAAATGTTGCCCATAAACCTACTTTACAATGGGGGCTCAATAAACTCACTACTCAGTATGAATACTGCCAACCTGTGTCATTGAGAGCTATAGCTTTTTAGAGGCATAGCTGGCTAAGACCAAGAAAGTGGATCACATCACTCCAGTTCCGACGTCCTTACATTGGCTTCCTGTCTGTCAAATAATTGACTTTAAAATACTAATAAAGCACTGAATGGTTTAGGGACAAAATATATTTCTGATCTGCTGCTACATTATGAACCATCCAGACCTCTCAGGTCGTCTGGCTCAGGCCTGCTTTCTGTCCCCAGAGTTAAAACAAAACATGGAGAAGCAGCGTTCAGCTTTTATGCTCCACATATCTGGAACAAACTTCCAGAAAACTGCAGGTCTGCTGCAACTCTCAGTTCTTTTAAATCAAGACTGAAGACTTCTTTTTGCCGCTGCTTTTTATTAAATTAAATAATGATTCATTCATACACTGCACTGTAACTTTTATTCCTGTATTTTATTTTTCCTGCATTTTGTTTTAAATGTCCTTTTTGCATTTCGTTTTATATGACCTTTCATGTGTTGAACTTTGTCTTACTGCTTTAAATGTCTCATGTAAAGCACTTTGAATTGCCTTATTGCTGAAATGTGCTACAAATAAACTTGCCTTGCCTTAAACGGGTGTTGAGAGGTAGCCACGTGTGTGTGTGTGTGTGTGTGTGTGTGTGTGTGTGTGTGTGTGTGTGTGTGTGTGTGTGTGTGTGTGTGTGTGTGTGTGTGCCTGCGTGTGTGTGCATGCGTGCGTGCGTGTGTGTAAATCAGAGGACCTGAGATCGAGCCTAGCTTGGGACACAGTGACACCTACATGTTACTGAAGGACATTACAAGTTAAGTTGAGTGCCATTGGGAATTTGTCAGGGCTTCACCATGTAACGTCCAAAAGACAACACAAATGTACCTGACATGAGACTGCAATGTAACATGTCAATATTACAAGCTGGTGTTACAGGAGCCAACATTATGTTTTTATGTTATCAAATGTGAAGTAGGGTTAGCTGGGTGTTGAGGGGCTGTCTTGGTTGACACGCCTCTTTAACATTGCATGGAAGTCCGGGTCAGTGCCAAAGGAGTGGCAGACTGGGCTGGTGGTCCCAATATTCAAAAAAGGGGACCAGAGGGTGTGTGCCAATTATAGAGGCATCACATTACTCAGCCTCCCAGGGAAAGTGTACTCTAAGGTGCTGGAAAGGAGGGTCCAGCCGATAGTCGAACCTCAGATTGAAGAGGAATTGATGCGGATTTCGTCCTGGTCGTGGAACCACCGACCAGCTCTTCACTCTCGCAAGGATCCTGGAGGGGGTGTAGTCTATTTCGTTTCTGGTTGTAAGGAAGAAGACTCAGATCCGTTGATGCCACTTTCAATACTTTAATTGAATCCCTGGCATCAAAAATCACACTGCAGTTGTGATGAGTTCACTCGCCAATGATCTAAGATGAACTAACCTGACACAGAGATCTCTCTCTTGGTTATACCAAAAGAGGTGTTACCCAAAAGTATCCTGTTCTTCGTTACCTTGTCTAAAGTGAGACAGTTGAATGGCTCAGTTAAACAGATCCTGTGTGCCCTGTCTGTGTGACGGTGTGTGTGTTTGTGGGTTGACTATGAAAACCAGCGCTCTGCTGTGAGACACCTACTGTAATCATATAGTCAGAAACTTGACGCCTAGTGAATATATAGGTTTTACTAAAAGCCACTAAATGTCATATAGGTGGCAATAGTGAATATATGGATTTTTCTAAAAGGCACTTAATGTCATATAGTTAAGATAAGAAGCACTTAGTAAAATATAGGTGGTGCCAGTCTGCCACAGCAACACACTGGAAAATGTGACAACATTTCGAATATTAATTGGTTTTCCCTATAATACTAGAAAGCGCAATTTCTCAGCTTTCAGCAAGTGTTGGAGTGAGGAATTTTTTAGATTTGTTCGATATTTTTTTAATATTATTAAATATTTGTTAGATATTTTTAAAATGTTGCTGGTGACGTGGTCGTATTCAAAGGGTTAAAGACAACCTAGGCCTGTCTGTAGTTTTCAATCCCTCCAGTATACCTATGTGTGTGCACTTGAAATTCACTATATAACTTGTGATTATACTGGTCAAAATATACTACATCATCATCACCACTGTCACTGATTTCTTGTCGTTTACCTTCTTCATGCACCTGTAGACTCCTGCATCACTGTCCATCAGGTGTTGGATTTCCACGACACAGATCCTTCCATGACCTTCAAGTCATATTCCCTTCCTGCTTGACTTCTCTTTTCCATCAACTGCACACGTCGATCTGGGGGACTGTCATCATCATCAGTCCCACTCTGTTCTTTATCCACTTGATGGTAATAGGCGCTGTGCCTAAACAGTCACACGGTAGTAAGACTGTACTCCTCTACTCAGCTTCAATGGAGTTCAGCTGTCTTTTCTTCCGGATGAGAAACCTCTTAAGAATCAAAACTATTAAAATAAAGCTTTATCAATTATGTTATTAATAAAGAGATGAACACTCAATCACTCACGGACATGGGACTTTTCTTGCTCTGACTAAACTTCCTAACCAGATCTAATCTTGCTCAACTCAACCCTAGTCTTCAGCACAGGGAGCGATCGGCCTCATTAAGCATATTTAATTTTTACAAATTAAAAACCACAAAGCCTGATTTGACACAAGCTTAGGGTATTGTGCGCCAGAGGACAATCCCCTCATTAACCGCTGTATGCCAGAAAATAATAAATTAAAATAAAAAAAGTTTTGACATAGACATCGAAATGTCTACCCCACTTTGCCTATCAGCAAAGTTGAGTCCACTGTCTGTCCACTCACAGTCCTTTCACACCACACACACACAATATGCAAAGCGTAATATATGTATGTATGTATGTATGTATATACCACTCTACTAAAGCAAACCCATAAACCAATATCTTATTCTATCAAAAACAACCAAACCACCTCTTATTCCAATATCTCAAACAGACCAACAATCAAGCAACAATTGCAAAATTCAACACCAAACCATCTATATCCATTAACAATTAAACCCCATAAAAAACAGTTATATCCAATATCAAGTAGAATTATGAAATAATATAATACTTATCATAATAAAAAGTTGAATAACTATGAATAATAATTAATCAAATAATCAATAAAGATTGAATAATTAATCAATTAATGAACTAACCATTTATCCTTAATATCAAATCAACCAATCAAACCAATCAATCACCTTATCATAAACCAGCAAGCCTCAAATGCATATCAACAACTCAAAATAATTAAATCAATTAAATGGCCAATCTACTTCAATCAATGAGCATTAATCAGCAGTCAGGCTTACTTTTCAGTACAGGCGATGGATGGTTTTTGAAAAGAAGTCCCTCTAAGATGGATGGATGGATGTATGGATGTTTGGTCTGAGATGGGTGACTGGCAAGGACAAGAAACTATTCCGGGTATAACTGTAACAGATTATCTTAAACAAATGGGAAAGACAACAATAATTCACAAAGCAATAATAATTAAAATATATTCACTATTAACAACCCCTTATTCTAGAAATTAAAAGACTGTCATGTATACTAATAGCCACTAGATGGCAGCATTAGACAACTTAATATATTATACCTGCAATGTACTATAACAACCACTAGTGGGTGACATTGGACAACAGAGTTGAGAAGAATGAAAGACTTATCAAGTATCCCTAAAGTAGAGCTAAAAAAAAAAGCTACACCAATCTCAATTTATTAAGAATGAGAAAGGTTTAATTTATTAAGGGTATATTATTGCCAGCGTCCACTTATGAATTTATGAATTATCCTAATCCAGTTGTTCCATACACCGCACGACCCACTGGATGAATTAAACTTTCCCTAATTTCTAAAACAGGAAAGAGAGAGAAGAATGAGAAAGGGAGAGAGAGAGAAAGAGACAGAGAAAGAGATACACGAGAGAGACACAATTGGGTGACTTCACACTGTCCTACAAGACACAGCACAAGCCCCCTTAATAGGCCAGTGAAACGTATCACCGACCCCCCTTCTTCACAGCTGTTATATGGGGCTGAGGAATTTACAACTCAGAGCGGACAGCCTCACCAACAAAGGATAGTTAAACAAAGTTTAACTTGATAAGTTCAGTCATCCAGGAGAGACTCGGAGTAGAGCCGCTGCTCCTTTGCGTCGAAAGGAGCCAGTTGAGGTGGTTCGGGCTTCTAGTGAGGATGCCTCCTGGGCGCCTCCCTACGGAGGTGTTCCAGGCGTGTCCGGCTGGGAGGAGGCCGATTGTCTATATAACTATATATATATCAGACCATGCACCTGTCATAATGGAACCAGGGGGAACTGTATGGAGGTTGAACCACCACTTCCTTACTTGGTGAACAGTGTTTCAAGGAGAAAACAAAGTGCAGCATGAAATCTTATCTAGAAATAAATGATAACGGAGGAGTAACATCTCTAATACTGTTGGAAGCTGCAAAAGCAACAATACGAGGAGCCTCCCCTGTACCCTCTGCCACCTGCAGCAGACCAACCAGAGTCCCCCCTGACTGCTACAAAGACCCAGTGCAGCTACTAACCCTGTCTTCCTCCCTCCTCCCCAGTGTCTCTCCCTCTTGTACTACACCAGGTCCCAGAGCTTCCAGAACATTAATGGTAGCGGTCAGTGGCTAAAGCAGTTACACTGATGATTACTGTAATGTTAGCTATTTTGCTGCAATTGGTTCAACTTCTGTCTCTGGACAAAGGTAAGGGATAAACCCAGATAACACAAGGCTAGCGGACCTACAGCGGGTCCCCGATGGACGAGCTGGCAGACCTCCGGCCGATTCCGCTGACGGACCTCTGGCCGAATCCGCTGGCGGGTTCCTGGCCATTTGCACATCGAATGGCAAGCGGACCTCTGGCGGATTATTAGCGTCAGGGACAGCGGTCCGCTAGTAATCCGAAATGCTCCCGCTATTGCTCCACCACCATTCCACCGGTAGTTTATTGTCTATGTCCTAGGCCCATTGGCCCTAGGCTTATGGATTTCTATTGCTAAATGAACTTACTCTGAAAATGTTTTCGGTAACCCTTCCTTTCATAGTCCCTTAAGGAGATAACCATAGCTGGAACTCCTGAATTAGCTGAAACCTGTAGGCTAACCAGAAAAGTCTAAGATCATCAATATTAATGAGCTCATCAATGATCTGGTTTTGAACTCAGACTTTGAGCTAGAATTATTCAAACCTACTTCCTGGAATACCTTGCAACATCTGATGCTGAAAATGAACACACTCCATAGCCAACATTGGTACAAACTCTATTCTCAAATTCAGTGTAAAATCATTTTAATTGGAACACGTCCAACACTATGAATCCATCAAATAGACAATCAAGGAATGCATTTTCTGAATGACACTTCCCCCCACAACAGGTATTCTGTTATCAGTCGCCTGACATGGCTGTTACTCAGTAAAGGAATGTAAAGAATGTAGGTGATGACAGGAGACAGTCTCTTCCACTCCTTCATCTCCATCTCTACTTAAGCAGTCAAGTGGCCAAACCAGCAGCATAGAGCATCCACACTCCTCTGCACAATTACCACAGGTGAGCACTTCACCTCATCTTAACAATAGATTTCATCTTATTTCATCTCAAAATGATCGTGAAATTCAAATTTTACTCTTTTTTTTTTTTTACAGTAGATAAAGTTATAGTCATATGTCAGTTAAATATTTTTTTTTTTCTTAGGTTAACTTATCATCAACTGCAGGAAGATTTTCAGTACTCTTGGATTGTAAACCTGGCCGTGGAGACAATGGATACCTGCAAACCAGGTAAAGACCTCCATACTGTTGTGACTATCATATTTCCATTGAAATAAATGTAGTTACAAATGTCATATCCCCTCTTCACTTGGACATCAAGACTAGATTTGTTTTTGGCATCCACTGCAGTTCTAAAAATGCAAATATTGATAATTTCAATAAGATAAGCCTAACATCCAATGATTATGTACAGTACCACAGAACCGACTCCCACTGATCCTAATGAAGAGGGCAGCGGTGGTGGCCCTATATGAAAAAACACTTATCGTGGTTTACAGAAGGCTAAATCAAATTATTGTGCAAGGGAAGAATTTACTTGTTTCTCTCTTTTGGTTCCTTTTTCTGTAGACAAGATTGTCGCCTTCACAGCTAAATTAAACATCTGTGACAGCTATCCAGAACATGACAGTGTCCTGAAGTTTGCCAATGTGCTGGTCAACAAAGGAGAGGCCTAACAGTCCTGGGACGGGCATCTTCACCTGCCCGCTGGCTGGCTTTTACAACTTCACAGTTCACATGTCTACCTATGGCCGGGCCCAGTGTGCCATCTTAAAAAATGGCCAGAGTGTTGTGTCAATGTACCATACTACCCTGCCAGACAAGTGTAGCCAGATGGCGAGTATCAGCAGTGTGCTCGGGCTCAATAAAGATGACAAGGTCTAGGTTAAACTATGGGGAGCCAGTAGACATGACATATTTGCCACTGTAGATAATGACACTGTCTTTGTTGGATTTCGTTTAGGTTAATGCATTCTTATGGGGTTCTTTGCATTTTATACCCTAGCCTACTATACTGAAAGAATTTTCATTTGGAGATAAATAAAGTTTCTATCTATCTATCTATCGATCGATCGATCTTTGGAGCTTTGAGCTTACTAGGGATTTAATACAAATGCATTTTGCGTTTTGGTGGGGGGTTTTCTTGAAGTAATAAAATATGTCGAAGGATGGCAGGGTGTAAGTTGGTGTTCAATAGTCCTCCATAAAAGGGTCTGCAATAAAGTTTAATTGAATTAAGGAACAATGGAGTCCTAACTGTATTTGAGAACAAACCATCTTCCCTTAATACGAGTCTTAGAATAATCTTCATCTGCCTGGATCTGATAAAGGTGTGTTAAAACCACTCTTGCTCTATTGCTGGGGCAGTGACTATAATTTACCAAAGGAATGGCCAGCCACTACATTAAACAATCTGTAAAAGCAGCAGCTCTGTATTTTAATGCTATTATTATGTCACATCTGTCATACTGTCTGAATAGCTGGACACAAGCCTCCTGTACAACACTAAGATCTGTACAGGTAGTTTACCCTCAGGCTGTGAAAGTACTTGACAGGAAAACAAACAACCATAATCTTTGTCATAGCATAACAAATCAGAATCTACTGATCTGGGACAATTTTGTTAAATTCAAAGATGCCTGCCTTACATAAGATCCTACATGGCTTGGCTCCTCCCCCTTTCTGTACTTTTATAAAACAGAAAGCAACACGGCTCGGGGAGTGTGAAAGATACATTTCTTTTCAAATAAACTTAAAATCTTGGTTGAGAGATGGTCAAGTGTGCGACCATTTTTGCTGAGGGGTTGTAATGTATTTTAATGTATTTTATCAACAGGCTAAAAAACCTACTGCTTCCTACTGTGTTTTAATTATTTTAGTGCTCATGACACCTTCCCCAGAGACTATGGTTGAAAATGAGCCAATCTGGCTAAACTGGCATATTTACAGAAATGTTCCTTAATATGCACTGTCTCTGTATTTTAAACCAATAAACTAAACTAAACTGGGGTCTGTGTGTGAATTTCTGTAACTGGGCCTATGGGCAGTGAAACAGGGGACTGAGTGATTGTATAACTGGGCAGTGACAGTGACTACTACTCCTCAACTCCTACTCCAACAAACTCCTGCAAAACAATCCTGAACACTTCTATAACACTTTCAACTCAATGAACAACCAACCAACTACTACAACCTTCAAAGTAAGGTTATAACGACCACTCGAATCTCGAAACAAACCGATCATGTGACCGAGGCCTCATTTGTCATCGGTTACACTGTAAAAAAGTCCGTAAAAATACGGTACAATGTTCTGTGTTAATATGAAGGAAATTTCTGTATTTTCTTTTTTTACAGGCGTTTTACCCGTTATTTTCAATTACGCATTGCATTGTGGGAGCAAGATCCCCCCACTTGGCGCAAAACTTGCGAGAAGAAGGGGCCATTACATTCGTCCGTCAAACGTTTCATTTTGGATTTCGGAGTTGAGGTAACCTTTTTAGCACCTATGTGGTAAAAATAATCAATAATTACTTTTTTATTTTTATCTAAAATTATTTATGTTTAGCTTACTTAGTAGCTATCATTTTTAGTTGGGAAGAGTTCAGCTTTTAGCTAACGTTAACTGGGTCTAGCTAGCTAGCATTAGCTAGCTGGAACTTTACCAGATAACTTTAAGATAGGAATATTTTGCCGACTCATTCTGGGACTCTAACGCATGTTTGATGGTATTGTGTTAAGATAGGAATATTTTGCCGACTCATTCTGGGACTCTAACGCATGTTTGATGGTATTGTGTTAACTTAACTTATTATTATAAATTGGATATCAGGTAGAGTTAGGCTAATGCCCCAGTTTTAGCCTCAGGCAGTCCGGAGGACCGCGTTAGTGGTCGGTTGGTACAGTCAGGTAACGTTATGTGCATTCCCATTTCTACCAAATTAACTAACGTTAGCCACCATAGTTTGGTACTGTTTGACTGACTGCAAATGTTAACTAAACTCTAAAACTGTTAAAGTCATGTTAACTTAGTTGCTCTCTGGTTGTTTGACACATTGATGTTGGATCCGGCACATTTATCATCGCGTGCATACAACACGTTGAAAGGTTTGATATTCGCAGCGGTACCCAGCGTGTGTATTGTGTCCTCACCCTCTGATTAACTTAGCTAACTTATGTGGAGATGCGGTTGATTGTTGGAGATGCGGTTTATGTAGGCATAATGCCAGGGTTGGGAAGGTTACTTTTAAAAAGCAATCCCGTTACAAGTTACTTGTGAAAAATTGTAGTCAGTAACGTAATCCGATTACCACAATTTAAAAGTAAAGTAAGGGATTACTTTCAGTTACTTTTGGATTACTTTAAATAAAATGTACTGTGTATTTCACCAGAAATCCTACATTATTTATTATTTTTCTTTTTCTTAATGTAATGTAGTACGTAATGTTTGTGAATTTAAATGCGTCTTATTGACTGAATACCTGACGCACAACAGATCACACAGACATGTTAACAATGTATCTTTTGTATGTGGACATAGTGATTGTGGAAGAAGGTTTTCCTCATATAAATGCTTTGCTGTTCATATGTCACGAACACACCCAGACACAAGGACGAGACAAACTTGGAACCGGAGTGTGTCTGTACGGTTGAAATGTTCATTGAATTTTTGCAGCAGACAATATGCAGATGTTAAAGGGCTTGTGTCTCACGTGAGTGGCCACATATAAGAGGGTCTGGAGGTAACTTGTCCCTTTGATGGATGTTCTAAGAGTTTTAATGTAAAGACATCCTTTGCATCTCATATTTCCAGATATCATAGAGGATGGAATGTCACCCAGATTGCACCTGTTCATCTATGTGAAGTTGCAGAACAGTCTTGTCCAGGTGAGGGAGCACAGGTTGCACAGAATGTAGACCTACCTGAAGCAATTGATGTAATTGATGATGCAGAGCAAAGTAATGATGATGTGAGTGAAGTGCAAGATGCCTACAAAGAAAATCTAGCTCTGTATTACTTGAGTTTGCAGGCAAAGTATTTAGTCCCAGCCTCCACAATTACAGAGATAGCAAATGGAATGAAAACTCTTCAGGATATTCAACAGGAGTATACAATGGGTGTGCTGTCCCGTGAACTTGAACAGTGTGGTGTTTTAATAGAGACATTAACACGTCTTGGGAAGAGTACATACGAGCAGAGCCCTATGCATGAGGCCTTGCATGCAAATGGTCCTTTAACTACGCACCATCGAAGGATGCAATATTACAAGACGCACTATAATTATGTTCAGCCAGTTGAAGTCTCACTTGGGTACATTGAGGGGCAGAAGAGGCACTATCATTACATTCCAATACTGGAAAGCCTCAGAGCAATGCTAAAACAGGGAAGTGCAGCTCAGCAGAGTTTGAACCCTCTTGTTGAAGATGGTACACTCCGTGATTTCACTGATGGGCATGTCATTAGATGTAATGCTGTTTGCCTTAGTCCCAGATTCTTTAAAGGTGATGCTTTTCCAAGACGCTTTTGAGGTGGCTAATCCTCTTGGATCTGCCAAGCAAAAGCACAAAGTTTTAGCGGTCTACTTCACTCTGGGAAATGTCTATCCACACCATCGATCAACTGTTGATCAATTACAGTTGGTACTGCTCTGTATAGAGAAAGACTGTAAATATTTTGGAGTGGATAAAGTTTTCAGTGCGCTTATGTCAGACCTGTGTGAGCTGGAGACCAAGGGCATCTTTTTTGAGGGTAAGACCTATACGGGTACTGTCGCATGCATAATGGGAGATAACCTGGACTCCCACATGATTGGTGGGTTTACAGAAAGTTTCAGCTTTGCTGAGTATTTCTGTAGATACTGTCTAGTCACAAAAGGTGTATTTCAGTCTAACCCTCTCACAGTTGTCACTCAGAGAGATCCTGCTGGTTATAATGAGTCTGTGCAGTTTTTGGAGAGTCACCCTGAAGTGGCCATGCATCAGGGCATTAAAGGAAACAGTGTTTTCAACAAACTCTAATTTCCACGTGTGTCAGCCCGGACTGCCGCCCTGTCTAGCACATGACCTGTTTGAGGGAGTTGTTGACTATGACTTAGCAATGTGTTTGCTGTTCTTAATCAAAACAAAAAAGTGGTTCAGTTACAAATCACTTAATGACAGACTGAAATCATTTCCTGGTGAAAGCAGCAACAAGCCAAATGCTATTCCCAGCAAAGGAGCAAAGCTTGGAGGCCATGCAGCCCAAAACAGGTGGCTATTGAGGTTCCTGCCTATTCTAGTGCATGACAGAATTGAAGATGCTGACAATGCTGTATGGCAGCTGATACTTCTTCTGAGGGAGTTAGTTGAATTTGTCTGCGCACCTAGCCTTTCAGAGTCTCAGATTGCGTACATGAAGGTACTAATTGAAGAGTATGTGGAAATGAGGCAAGAGTTATTCCCACATGTAAAGCTTAGACCAAAACACCACTATCTGCTTCACTATGCTGACTTGAGTTTACAGTTTGGACCACTTATACATACTTGGACCATGCGCTTCGAAAGTAAGCATAGCTATTTCAAAAGATGTATCAGGTCAAGTAGAAACTTCAGAAATGTGACCAAGTCACTTGCTGAAAGACATCAGTTGTTTCAGGCTTATCTGAGTCACGGCAGTTAATTTAGCCCCCAGATTCAGGTTTCAGACTCCACTAGCTTTTATCCAGAGCTCTATGATGGTGGCATAAGGGCAGCAGTTGCAGACTTTGGACTTACCTCATGTAACTCAGTTGTCACAGATAAAGTCCAAGTTAAAGGCACTTCATATGCAAATGGTATGCTTGTCTTCCTGAGATATACTAAAAGACAACTACAGTTAGGGCAAATAGCGAGCATCGTTATCAAGAGTGAAACAACTGTCCTACTTTTGCTGCGGGGGAAAAGTGCCAGCTGGGTTCCTGAGCTTGGAGTCTATGAAATCGATAAAAATAGTTCTGATGAGCTCATGTGCAAAAATCTTGACGAACTTAATGATTATGCTCCACTTTCCTTTTACCACATAGGTGCAAGATCACTCATCTCACTTAAGCATATGCCACTATGGAACTTGTAAAAGAATTAGTTCGGAAAGCTATGCCATCACTCAGTAATGATCTGATGGACTCACTCATGGCTGGACTGGAGGTGATTGGCGTAAACAGTGTAGATGACCTTAACTTCGTGAAGACTGAGGACATCAAAGGAATTCTGCCACTCATTCAGTGTCGAAGACTTATTCAAGCTTTCAGTGCAGGTAAGTTTTTTTGATTTCTAACCCTAATCCTTCTGCACTGTACTATAATCCATGGATTACCATGGTTATAGGCTTCTAATAGTTTTATTACCCTGCTCTAAATGTAACGCATTAGCCTGGATCCAGACCTTCGAATTTGCCCACTCCACTGAAGTTGATTGATTCTTGGTCTGGCATTGTTACCTGAAACAGCGGTTTCTCAGAGTAAAAAATGATCGGTTCAATGAGCGCAGTGGGGACGGTTAGAGTGGAAGCAATGTCAGACTGAATATCTCAACGGAGTGTAACGAGTTGACAATTCTGTCTGATATCAAGCTAGTATTTACTTAGTGTATTTGATTTTAATTTCTTTAGTAACCTTTTTTTTATTACTAGTGCATAGTGCCCGTGGAGGCGTCGTGGTCTATCGATCAATCTAGCTATTTATCTATCTAAAACTGACATTTTGGCTCCTGAGCCCAGGTCCAAATGAATGGAGGTGAAGGAGCGGCCTTGTTTGGGCAGCTCTGTGGCGCCCCCCTTGGGTCGGAACCGGCAGGGGGCGGTTCGGTACACGTGGGGCTCTACCCCCGCACACCCCAGTCCAAATCCTGTGTCTTTAGCGCGGGGAGCTGGCTTCACTCAAAGTTTTGTTTTGGTTCTGTGTGCGCGCACAGTTACGTCGAAACCTTTCTGCCAATCCAAACCGCGTGTCTCTATGACCTTCCCACGTGGAGATATGGCCGTTTCAATCCTGTGTCTTGTTTTGGCTGTGTGCGCGCACGTGCATGCGAGCGGGACATGTTTGGTATTGCTACGTTTGTTACGTTTGTGCCACGCGCTTTGGACTGGCAGAAAGGTCTCGACGTAACGAACGCAGCAATACCAAACATGTCCCGCTCGCCCACACGTGTGCACACACAGCCAAAACAAAACTTTGAGAGAGTTTTGAAAACGGTACTATACCAGCATTTGAAAAAAACAATACTGTTTTGTTCAGAGAAGAGATGGCTGCAGCTTCAGCAGCAACACCTCAGCTAATTGACAAAGATGGGGCACAAAGTGCAATATGCTTTCGGCTTCAAAGTTGACGAAAAAGGCGAGCCCCAAAACAGCAGCACCGCTGTGCAAGCGCTTTTTCAAAGTGTGTCTCGCGAAAGGAGGCAACACATCAAACCGACAGGTGACCGACAGAGTAACTAACGTTACATTCACTCCCATGTTATGTTCATGAAAGAAATACAGAGTGATCGAAATGCCTCTCCGCAGTAGTTATATAAGTGGAAGTGTAATTTTATAACATTGGCTTGTATTCTCTCTTTTTTAAGCATTAGTACCGTTTGGTACCGAGTACCGTAACACTTTGGTACCGATACCGAAACTCAAATTTTGGTACCGTGACAACACTACAGCTTCCTGAACATGGCCGCCCATTCACCTCCATTCATTTGGACTTGGGCTCAGGAGCCAAAATGTCAGTTTTAGATAGATAGATCGATCGATAGACCACGACGGCTCCACGGGCACTGTGCACTAGTGTCTTAAATTTTATATATAAATGTAACATTAGTCATGTCGTTAATTTTTGCTGATGTGTGTCATCCATAGGATCACAAGCTGTACTTGACCCCGCTTCGACACAGAATGTCCATCCGCCCCAAACACCACCTCCAACACCTGGTTCCATGGAGTATTCCCCATCCCGTGAGGCATATGCTGTACCATGGCACAAAATGCCCCCAAACCTTATGCTTGCCTTGAGTGAAAAGAAAAGACCAAAGCCTAAGGAGAGACGAGAGCTGGTTCGCATAGTCACTGATGATGTACTCTGTAAAGAGCATGGAAGGCCTGGAAGAGGAAGGCTGCGGGAGATTGCCAAGCAGATAGTAGAGCAATATCCCTGCTCTTTCCAAGACAGAGAGTGTAGTGGGTTTTTGAGACAGAATGCCACCAGTTTTAGTAATCTCATTGCTGTCCTTATAAAGTTTGATTCGTGCTCTGCTAGTAGCTGATACCAGTGTATATTTAGATAAGCTGCCCAACGTTGTGACCTAATAGGTCATAGAAGTTGAGGAAAGGTCAGAGGGGTCTCAATTGACTTGGTCAGCAAAGAGCCGTCAACAAACAGCTGTACGGTTGCTTAATCAGACATTTGATATACGTCAGTCCCCTAGTCTAATCTGGAGGTGGGATCAGGTTGATGCGGCAGAATACTGCGGCACTATGATTTATGGTTCAAGACTTGTCGCTCATAATAGGGACAACCTAGAATGACCAATCACAAGTTGGAACTGATTACTGTCCATGACATGCAGGCAGGCTGGCCACACCTACAGTAAACGATATATAAGTGAAGACAACTGATGTGAATGGGAGCTTTTAATTACCTGTGTTAGCTTGATTAGCTTCATTAACTTGGTAGCTTTGTAGCTTTAAGCTGTTAGCTTTAGCTTAGCTTAGCAAGCTAGCATGGTAGCATGCTAGCTCCACCTGTTGTCCACGTCATGCTAGTCTGCTCGTCTGCTGTCACGGTATGGTAAATCGTCTATTCCTGTTACGTAACTGTTTTGTAATAAGCTATGTGTCAAATCTATATTGGACCATGCCTAAAGCTTGGTTACTGTATTGTGTTTTGATATATGCTTATTCTCTGTTAAATAAAAATCAGAAATATTTCTCTTCTCAACATTCATTGATCAGTAAGGTTTTAATCAAGGTTCCTCACATCAAGAGCTCAATGGAACTAACATCATTGGAACAGGATATGATGCTCTCCTTGTACAGTTAGAAAACAGAGTCGAAAATGTTCGGAGGCCATTAACCCTCAGCTCAGCGAGGAGACCAGCAGAGGATGAAGATGCACATGCCATGAGGAAGAAGTCCACACATTCAGATCGTTATGGGTGTGTGGAGTGGCAGCCTGCTATTGAGGGTACAGCACAACTAGAATCTAAACAAGATGAATTGAAAAGTGCCTCCAAAATCCATCATCTTCAGGAGTCATCTGTTCGAAAATTGATGACCGAGACGTATTGCATCCAGCGTGCAACTATCAACAAAGGACTGTGAACACAGTACAGGAAGAGTGGCCCTTCCTTTTTGAAGCTGTTCACCCGTTTGATCACACATGTACCCTCCTTGGCTTGCCGCTGCAAACAAAGCTGGCAGAGGAATTGTCAAGAAAAGGAAAGAGCATCAAAGACTTCATTGAATCAAAAGGGATGAAGATGCAACAAGATGAAGATCCAGTACAGCTGATTTCTGGCATTGCGAAATACTTCAAGGAAAATCCAGATCACCTTTTCTACCAAAACAAGGTAGGTCTAAAAGATTCTCAGTGGTTCCTCTTCAGACTAATATCTCGTAGCGAAAATGTAGCTTTGCAAGGTTTAGGCTTAACTAATTGAATTCTTTCTAGTCATTTATGATGTAAGTATGTGTATGGAAAACACGGTATACAGTACGTTGGAAACATAGTTCATGACATTCATAGTGTTTCTTTGATGTTTTATTTTCAGGACTCAACTACTGCTGGACTGAGCATCCCAAGCACCCCCTGCATCCTCATCATGGGTTTGTAGTCAATAAAGTTTATTATTATTATTATATTAGTCTGTTGTATCATATTAACATATTATCTCGCCCCAGCTAACTTGTTTTCGCTTGTTTTTAGTTTTGCTGCTAAGACAGTTAGATACTTTGGGACATACTTTTTTGTGCATTACCGAAAATGTCTGGAGTTTGCTGATTTGAAATGGTGCTCAGGACTATAGATTGGTGGGGACAAAATCTTAAAATGTATGTCAAATTTTGAGTCTGAGAAAAAATGTCAAGAGAAGAAAATGGTTGCTGAATATCTTTTCAAGGCATTTTATGCTTGTTATTACCAAAAACGGTATATGGTCAGATAGTCTCGCATAGCCAGACCTATCTCCACATTTCGTTTACGCTGTGCCAGCGCTGGAGAAAGGTCTAGAATAGAATAGAATCTAAAGTTTATTTCGCCATATATAACCAGTACAGGTATATTGAAATTCTTGTTATCGCTTGTCGTTACAATATCTTATCAGCACTAATCAATTCCTCATTCCAGTCCTAGGTAGCAGCTAGACATTATAGGGTTCCCAATCTGGCTATTTTTTATCAGTAGTCTAGCAGTCTATCAAATTGACCCTCATCTACTTATTCCATCCAATCATGGATGACAGTGACTGTGACCGTAATATAGGCGGTACAATTATTAAAATTCATTAGGAGCTTGCGATACGTCCAGCCGTCCACTCTCCTGGTGACGTCTGGTTGGACTCATTACCATTCGGGGATAGGGGGGAAAAAATACAGTATTTCTTTAAACCAATCACGATCGTCTTCGACAGAGCGGTTTCTAGGTTGTCGTTTCACATGGTGTGGATTGAATCTGATTGTGTGGACAACAGATTTCGCCGCCACTGATTGGGCAGTATTAATAAACGAATGAAAAGGCTTATCCCCAAAACCAGTTGAGTCAGCCTAATGGTCAGTAGAGAACCAAATTGTTTGAGTATGGAAGATTTAAACAACTGTGTTTGGAGTGGTTTTCTGAAGTTGACATGTAATGTTTTTCTTTTTGTAATATCTCTTATGTTTAAGGTGATCAGCGATTCAAGATTGCTGTCGATCAGGAAGTTGTTAATGACCACATCAACTCCTCTGTTGCGGCCCTGAGCTACACTTTCTCTTTGTTTTATGTCTTAATTACTAAACATTTACCTGGTAAACACATGCAAAGTGTAGCCTAATATATAATGGGTAATTACTGAGACACCTATATTGTAGGTATAATTTCAAAACAGGAGTATTTCAATTCTATAACATCCAGTGACAAACACAAATTACAAATCAAAATTCTCATATTTATTAAAATGCTTTGAATTATATTAATTATAACTTGATCCACTCAGGAATCTGGGAGTGGGAACGAGAACAGGAGGAGCAGAAAACAAAACACAGAGTTGCATACACAGAGAAACATAACAGTAAGCACAGGTCTAGTAAATCAATGGGACTTGTAATTGGTCACTTAATTGGTCGCCCAGTTTCTGCAATCAGTTTGACAGTTAATTCATCTGCAAAACAGAATGTACATTTCCTTAAAAAAAACAAAAAACTTTTTGTTCCCATGGGATTTCTCCCGTCCGTCTGAAAAAAGGGGGCGTCAGACTCCCATGACTCTCATGGGGGAGAAGAACCCGAACCCTAATCTCCCGCATGGGAGTCAGACGCTTAATCCACAACACTACCAAGGAACTTGAAAGTGAAGAATGTCATAAAATGAATCTGAGTGCGCAAACCACCCTTGCGGCCCCTCGCACTTGCGGCCTGAGACCTGAGCACTTAATTGACGTCAGCTGGAAGGGCCAGAGGGTGCAGGGCGGTGAATTAAATGGGACAGCACTTCCAGCCGCGTGGCAACGATTCCCAAGCCAGTTTAGCTCAATGCCCATCCCACTTCGTTTTCATTGGCTGCCGCGTCCCTCTGACGCAGAGGCTGCTCTGACGCTCCCCTCAGCTCTCCGCTCGGCTCTGCAAATTGACCGATTGACGTCTGTTTTAATTTAATAATAATTTAAAAATTTATGTTGGGTGGGATATGTTTGCAGCATGTGGATTTCAAGATTAATGTTGTGTTATCTGCAAATGTCATCATTTATGTGTGATGCACTCGGATCATGACTCGGATGCACTCAAGCACTGTGTCACATGAGACGCGGTGGGCTGTGGGTATTTTCTGCTCCTAAGTCCGCGAAATTGCGGACTTTCGGTAAGTGCGGTTAAAGTGCGCAAAATGGCGGCAGTGGCGCACTTGTGGACCTAGCAATTCCGTTTTGGGACTACCCTGAGCCCTTGTGGACTTAGCGGGAACGCGCATGTAAGGCCACAAGGCCGCAAGTGCTCTGCACTTTCGCCTAAGTGCGCGCTTTGGGATTCAGCTATAGTGTTTTTGTTCCTATGGAATCTCTCCCGTACTTCCAAAAAAAGGGGAAAGGAGAGTGAAAGGAGGGAGGGAGAGAGATGGAAAGGCCGAAAGTAAACGTAGGAATAAACCCACAGGCTAGCAGAGTAGAGGTCTTCACGGGTCGGGTATACCCGAGGGACCCGAGACCCGACCCGTACGGGTTCGGGTCCACGTTTCCTCGTTTTATTATGGTCAGTCGGGTCCGGGTCGGATCCCATTCTATTACCGTCGGTCCCGGGTCTGTTTATCATTATGTGTAATACCCGAGTGGATCTGAGAAGATCCGTGATCAGCGCAGCGCTGAATCGTTTCTTTTTTTTTAATCATTATTTTCTTTTGGCGCGCAGCGCTGAATCTCACGAGAGAAACGCATGCGTGATTGCGAGTTGAGACAGAGCGGGGAAAATAGCAAACAAAGAAAGATGGACACCGTTAGCAGCTTGTCTGATGTTAAACTAAAGTTACAGAATAATGAATATAAAGAGGTCAAACCCACCGGCACCTCTTCTGTCTGGGCCAACTTCATGCATATTGTCAACAAAGAGGAGAAGAAAGTAGGCGCTGTTATAAATAGCGATTGATTTCATATAGCCTAGACTAGTTCTTCACGTTAGGTCTTTCTGTTTTGATCGATTATTTGATTGATTGTATGAGGCTACCATATGTTGTAGGGAGACTACGACCTGATAAACGTTTTTAGCAGTGTGGCATTTTAGTAGCAACTTTAAATAGTCTGTCGGATCCGCCGACCCGACCCGAACTCGGGTCTCTGTCCTACTCCTGCTCTCGGACATTTATCGGATCGGGTCTGTAATGTCTCGGGACAAATTCGGGTCGGTATATATTTTTTTTTCAAATGATCGGATCCAGTCGGATCTCGGAACGAATTTATCGGATCCATTCGGGTTCGGGTCCGTCTTTTTGGACCCGAGAAGACCTCTATAGCAGAGGGTGTGGGTATGGTTTCCCAAAATCATCCCCACCAGGGCCTTGAACCCCGACCTCCCAGGTGGGAGTCTGATGCTTTCACCGCTACTCTACTTGTGCAGTGGAGATCGGCGGGTTGATTTTGGTGTCCTTCTTTATTTTGGTGGGCTGGGACTACTGCCTCTTGTGGTGCCAACCGGAAATGCAGGTCAACATTCAACGAAGTAAGGGAGGGAGTGACAACCCGACATACGCTATGGTGCGCTGGCTTACAGCCACGCACAAAAATCAACAACTTAGTACTTCTTTTGCATTACAAAGTAAAGATTACTAGAAGGGATATAAACACCACTGGAAAAACGGGAGGATTTTTTTTTTTTTTTTAATAAAGGAACTTTATTTTCTCATTAATCAAATCCAATCAAATTTTATTTATATAGCGCCATTCGTGCAAAGTTGCAATACAAGGTGCTTCACAGGGTAATAGAAACAGTAAAAAAAAAAAAAAAAATTAATACAATGAAATACAGCAATATAATGAAAATACAACAAAAAAATTAAAGAAAACAAGCAGTATAATAAAACTATGAGATATGAAACATGGTAAAACAGAGAAACCAGGGAGGCACAGTGAAAGGGGGTAGATTAAAATAAGGTAAAAAGGATTAAGAAAATGCTAGATTAATAAAGTGTGTCTTGTGACTGCGTTTAGAAGTGTGTACAGATTGTGCTGCCCTCAGCTCATTAATCTGTTTATTGTTTCGAACAAGGCTCTTTCAGCATCACAGCTACAGGAACCAAAGTGACCAGCGTCAGGACTTTAAATGGGGCCAGCTTCACTTATACAGGCAGCAGCATTAACGAGAGGCACAGACAAAAGCATATTTATTGGTACAGGGGGCATCATTCCATTTCAAACGAAAATTTGTTTGCATGCAGTTCTCATTGTCATTAGCATTATCTGGCTGGTCAGTAGACCATTGGGTGAAGTCCACCTTTGACCCGTCAGACCACATCATACTGCCTTCCTTGTGGACGTCACTCAGCCCGATCCAAGTTAATTCTTGCGCCGGGTCAAAGCTCTGGATGAACTTCTGAATGAAGTTGAATTCCTCCAGACTGTGTACTGAGGCCAGGTTGACCCCCTGACTCACACAGTAGAGCTCAGCGTCGGCCCAGGTCATGCGTGAGGCAACGTACTTGTAGATGCGATTATTATACTTGTACCAGACAGAGGGACAGAGGTCCTCCACGGGTGCTCTGATCTAGGATAAGATAAGATGCACTTTAATAATCACCTGGGGAGACTTAGGTGTTACAGCAATGACAATGTACAGAATAGATCAGAATAAGAATATACATCAGGGTAAAGAATTTACATAGAAGAGTACAAAAATCTATACATACAGTATGTATAAAATATAGATATAAACATTCAATCTGTGTAAATATGTATAATAATATACTGAATACATACACACACACATATATATATGTATATATATATACACATACATACCACGCTCGGCCTCTGTATATCCACACGCCGTAGTGGGGGCAGCTGCAACAATGTACAGAATAAATCAGAATAAGAATATACATCATTTACATAGAACAGTACAAAAAATAATATCTACATATAGTGGATAACATATAGAATATATACATACAATCTGTATAAACATACATACATACATACATACACACACACACACACACACACACACACACACACACACACACTTACCTCTGCCATCTTCACCGGCGGTATCCCTTGCGTTGGCAACACCTCCTGGTCAGGCAGGGGAGTGCAGAGCACTGCAGCCAGGGAGAGGCTGAGGAGACTGAGGATGGTGAGAGCTAACATGCTGGAGAAGAGGATTCTCTCTCTCCGTCACTGAGAGCAGTATCAGGAGGCTGGTAGGCAGTCAGGCTGGTAGGCAGTCAGGCTGGTAGACAGTAAGGCTGGTAGGCAGTAAGGCTGGTAGACAGTCAGGCTGGTAGGCAGTCAGGCTGGTAGGCAGTAAGGCTGGTAGGCAGTAAGGCTGGTAGACAGTCAGGCTGGTAGGCAGTCAGGCTGGTGGTCAGACAGTTGCTCTCTGCTCCTTTTATGTCAGTCAGAGAGGGAGGATCAGGGCTGGTGAACTCGGGATTTCATTGGTAGATCATCATGTGGACTAATGTCACTGTTCATTTCATTGTCAACAACAGCCAGTAGAGAGGTGGAGTCAGGTGAGCCAGAAATTACATAAACACTACAGCTGTTGTCTTCACCATGTTCACCTGCCAATATACAGAATACAGAGGAGGATAAGAATACAATGAGGGTAGAGGAGAGGGGGGGGGGTAGAAGGGTGGGAGAGAGGAGGTGAAGGGAGAGGAGAGGGGGGAGGAGAGGAGAGGGAGAGGAAAGGGTAGATTAGAGGGGAGAGGGGAAGGAGAGAAGAAACAGTATACGGTGTTGTCTCCCTCTCTCCTGCCTGGTGTCTCTCCATCTGCTATTCTTTACATTACATTACAGTCATTTAGCAGACGGTTTTATCCAAAGCGACTAACAATAATTGCATTTAACGTAGGAAGAGCCAATGTACTACTACTTGCCAGAATTCACAAGTGCATCTTCTTTCTAAAACAAGTGACTAAGAGCATAATCTAGTGCTGAAGGCAAAGTGCAAGAATCACAATCTAAGTACAGTGCAATATAATATAATAAGTGCTTAGGTGGGAGGATTGTTGTAGTACTTCTTGAAGAGATGAGTTTTGAGCCTGCGACGAAAGATGGGCAGCGACTCTGCTGTCCTGACATCAGTGGGCAGTTCATTCCACCACTGCGGGGCCACAGGACAGAGAAGAGCCGTGACCGCGTCGATCGACCGCAGGAGCCTCGGAGTGACGGGGCAACCAGTCGCCCTGAGGTAGCAGAGCGTAGTGGTCGGGAGGGGATGTAGGGTTTGACCATGGCCTGGAGGTAGGAGGGGGCTGTTCCTTTCATTGCCCTGTAGATTAGCGCCAGAGTTTTAAACTGGATGCGAGCCGCTACAGGGAGCCAGTGTAGGGAACGGAGGAGGGAAGTTGTGTGGGAGAATTTGGGGTGGTTGAATACCAGGCGAGCAGCAGCTTTCTGGACAAGTTCCAGAGGTTTAATGGCTGACGCCGGTGCCCCCGCGAGGAGGGAGTTGCCGTAGTCCAGGCGGGAGATGACCAGGGCCTGGATGAGTACCTGCGCCGTTTCATTAGTGAGGAAAGGGCGAATCCTCCTGATGTTGTAGAGCATGAATCTGCAGGAACGTGTGACGGATGTGACATGTGAGGAAAATGACAGTTGGTCATCCAGGGTCACACCCAGATTCCTCGCAGTCCGAGTCGGGGTCACCACTGTGTCTTCAATGGTGATGGCCAGGTCCCGGTGCGGACAGCCCTTCCCCGGGAGGAACAGCAGCTCAGTCTTGTCCAGATTGAGCTTGAGGTGATGTGTCGTCATCCACTCTGAAATGTGTCATGGAATTTTACACAGTCTCAAGACTATTCAGATTCATATCTTTTCTTTCAATACCTGTTCATCCAGTCCCCTGCCTTTTGTAATTGTAAACACCTCCTCTGCCTCGCCCTTCCTCCTCTCTTTGTTTAAGTCGGAAGGGCCACACCTTCTGTCCTTTCCATCCTGGCTCAGACCTCTCTCTTTTGTAATTGTAAACACCTCCTCTGCCTCGCTCTTCCTCCTCTCTTTGTTTAAGTCAGAAGGGCCACACCTTCTGTCCTTTCCGTCCTGGCTCAGACCTTTTGTTTTCTTTGTCCATATTCAAAGTGAGTTTCATCCCACATTCATTTCTACCACTGTGTGATATCCGTCACCTTACGATGACATATAGACAACTCAGCCAATCAAATCCACATCCTTGCTTTGGGCAGATATAAGGAGGATCCGGCGAGCTCATGTTTTACTTCTTCTGTTGGAACCACTCTGTGTTTTACTTTGAGGTCCGTTTGCAATCGTATTGTTTTCTTAATAAATCTGACTGAACCTATTTTTGAGCGAACCTCTGCTTTGGCAAATACTTTCATTTTTATCAACAACAAATGTCAGCCAAGCACCCAGCTATGCGTGTCTCCACTTTTGTATCAGAAGGGGGAAATGACAGAACCAGTTGGGTGTCATCGGCATAGCAGTGATAGGAGAAGCCATGCGAGCGAATGACAGAGCCAAGAGATGTAGTGTAGAGGGAAAACAGGAGAGGACCCAGGACAGACCCTTGTGGAACCCCCGTAGTCAGACTACGCGGTTCTCTCTCTCAGCCTGTCTCTCCTGCCCAATCCCACCCCCACTACTGTGGACGTCAAGCACAAAATCGCCCTAGCCATCTTGCCTGTGTCGTGAGCTGGGGCACCAGCTAGATATTGTAGATAGATATGAATAACAATCACTTATCTGCCTTACTGTACTCTGCTCATTCCGACGTAGTTTAGAACACCATATTTGGTCATTCCTTCCTAGCATCAACATGTATCAGAATGTCTGTATGCTCTAAATGTGGGGGAATTTTGCTGCCATCATTGGGAAAAGCACATTTGTCACCACTGGTTGCAACCTTCTATTAAATGTCTTAGCCAAAGACGGACAGTTTGTTGTGTTCAAACTTTATTGATTAATCTCACTCTTGGGTGCATTATTTCGAAATGTAGATGTGTGCAGTGGAAAACTCCACAACAATGCACATCAAGAAATAAGTAGGGGCTTTATTTCATACCATACAAAGGCCCTTCTCTGTATAGGAAACCTTTGAGACAAGAAATGATTATAAACTGTAGCCTGCCAGCACACACCTCAAGTCTCCCACCACTGTCAGGACAGCGGAGACACTAGTCGTCCTTCACAGGAGAGACTCCATACGCGTCTCTTTAGAGACCAGGGTTAGGGTTAGGGCTGGCCATCTTTCAGAGGAGACTCCAGACGCGTCCCTTTAGAGACCAGGGTTAGGGTTAGGGCTGGCCATCTTTCAGAGGAGACTCCAGACGCGTCTCTTTAGTGAACACCTGGCTCCTCCTCCGCTGACCTCTCCACCTCTTAACCCACCGGTTATGGCCGGTCATGTTTGGGCAGCTCTGTGGCGACACCCTCTGGTCATCCTCGGGTCCCCCCCCCCCCCGGGTCCCCCCCCCCCCCCCCCCCCCCCCCCCCGGCTGAGGACCCCCCCCTCCGTACCTCCCAGTCCAAGCCCCTTGTCTCTAGCACCCCCACACAGGGCACTGACTTTGCTTAAAGTTTTGTTTTAATTTGTCGATCCGCCGTGTGATTTACATCTGCTCCAAAAGTTAATGGTTCTAAATTGTCCCATGCTACACCCCTCCACTGAGTTTCATGAAAATCGTTCTGGTAATTTTTTGCATAATCCTGCTAACAAATAAATAAACCAATATAAAAAATAAACATGTGTTTGTGTGTGTGCATGTGTGTGCGTATGTGTGTGTTTGTGGTCAGAGGCATCTGGATTTTTTTATAACATTCCTCGGATACACTATCTGAATAGATGATTGACATCTTTACTGTTCATTCCATCTGTCTGTCTGTCATCCGTGTCACCAGTCTCCCCCTGGCCGTTCCAGCCAGAGAAGCTTCAGAAAAACCTGTTGAACAACAAACTTGTTTTATTTGTACAGATATACAGTTGGAATCAAAATCATTCATCCCCCATTCAGTGTTAATTTCGTCTAGGAAAACTATGACAAACAATATTTGTCATTTACCTTTATTTAGTTATCGTCAGGAGACGATAACTACATAAAAACGAATTTATGATGACAAAAATGTTGATGAAATCTACTGATATTTTTATCAACAAATAAAAACTAGACACAAATGTTAGGTTTGTGAAGAGATCCAATCAGAATGCTGAGATTTCCATTTCCAAGTCGTGGCTCACGCTGAAAACAACTCGAACACAGGCAGGGAGAGCGCATAGAAATGTAATTCAGTAGCTTTGTCCATCAGTCTAATAGATGTCTCCTCCAGGGGTATTTGAGTTTGGAAATTCTAGAGAAATGGTTAAATAATGCCTTACACTTTAACTAAACCCATCCGATTTTAGTCCACTAAATCTAGATTTAGTCGACTAAAATTGTAATGCTCTTTAGTCAACTAAAACTAGACTAAAATGAAATCAATTCAGATTACTAAAATATGACTAAAACTAAATAGCATTTTAGTCAAAAAGACTATGACTGGAACTAAATCAAAATTTGCTGGCAAAATGTACACTGCCCCCATTGCAAATAAGGTTTGTTGGTAAAATGTACAAACATGCCCTGGAACTGCTGAGCTTCCCCTTCCACTGCCAGCGTGTGGAGGGCAAAATGGATTTAATCAAGTATCAGGAAAACCTAGGAGTCATGTCATGCTCTCTGTGAGGAAGTTGAAGCTTGGGAGTCATTGGACCTTCAACAGGACGATGATCATAAGCACACCTCAACGTCCACCAAGGCCTGGTTTCAGAAGAAGTCCTGGAAGATTCTAGAGTGGCCGTCACACTTGCCTGACCTCAACCCCATTGAAAATCTGTGGTGGGATTTGAAGAAGGCAGTTGCAGCACGCAAACCCAAGAATGGTGAACTGGAGGCCATTGACCACAAGGAATGGGTTAAGATTCCTCAGGAACCCTGCCAGAAGCTGGTGTCTGGCTATGCATCACGTTTGCAGCAGGTCATAAAGACCAGTGTTAGGGTAAGGGCGAGCCATCTTTCAGAGGAGACTCAAGACATGTCTCTTTAGAGAACCTCCGTACCTCCCAGTCCAAGCCCCATGTCTCTAGCACCCCAACACGGGGCACTGACTTTGCTTAAAGTTTTGTTTTGATTTGTCGATCCGCCCTGTGATTAGCATCTGCTCCAAAATGTAATGGTTCTAAATTGTCCCATGCTACACCCCTCCACTGAGTTTCATGAAAATCTGTCTGGTAATTTGTGCATAATCCTGCAAAAGACACGCCACCACAAATAAATGAATACATAAACAAATAAATAAATAAACAAACATGTGTATGTGTGTGTGTGTGTTTGTTTGTGGTCAGAGGCATCTGGATTTTTTTAATAACATTCCTCAGATACGCTAGCTGAAGAGATGATTGACAGACCAGGATGTGATGAACTATCTTCACTTTCTTCTCTACCTTCACGCTCGATCTGTTCATTCCATCTGTCTGTGTGTCATCCGTGCCACCAGTCTCCCCCTGGTAGTGCCAGAGAGAGAAGCTTCAGAAAAACCTGATGAACAACAAACTGGTTTTATTTGTACAGATATACAGTTGCAATCAAAATCATTCATCCCTCATTCAGTGTTAATTTCGTCCACGAAAACTATTACAAAGAATATTTGTCAATTACCTTTATTTAGTTATAATCACGAGACGATAACTAAATAAAAACTTTTTTTTTTTAGCAATAACATAAAAGGTGCTCTACTACAGTGAGAACTACAGACACTTGTCACGAAAGGGTTGAATAATTTTGAGACTGCAGTAATGCAGTCATTAAAGTGACATTTTGTGTCGAATTTGGAGAAACCACTTGTAATATTAGTTGTGTTGAGCTATTTAAATTGTTCTTGTTTGATTTGTTTATTGCAGACAGCTGAACGTTTGTAAATGTTGCCCATAAACCTACTTTACAATGGGGGTTGAACTCAATAAACTCACTACTCAGTATGAATACTGCCAACCTGTGTCATTGAGAGCTATAGCTTTTTAGAGGCATAGCTGGCTAAGACCAAGAAAGTGGATCACATCACTCCAGTTCCGACGTCCTTACATTGGCTTCCTGTCTGTCAAATAATTGACTTTAAAATACTAATAAAGCACTGAATGGTTTAGGGACAAAATATATTTCTGATCTGCTGCTACATTATGAACCATCCAGACCTCTCAGGTCGTCTGGCTCAGGCCTGCTTTCTGTCCCCAGAGTTAAAACAAAACATGGAGAAGCAGCGTTCAGCTTTTATGCTCCACATATCTGGAACAAACTTCCAGAAAACTGCAGGTCTGCTGCAACTCTCAGTTCTTTTAAATCAAGACTGAAGACTTCTTTTTGCCGCTGCTTTTTATTAAATTAAATAATGATTCATTCATACACTGCACTGTAACTTTTATTCCTGTATTTTATTTTTCCTGCATTTTGTTTTAAATGTCCTTTTTGCATTTAGTTTTATATGACCTTTCATGTGTTGAACTTTGTCTTACTGCTTTAAATGTCTCATGTAAAGCACTTTTAATTGCCTTGTTGCTGAAATGTGCTACAAATAAACTTGCCTTGCCTTAAACGGGTGTTGAGAGGTTGCCACGTGTGTGTGTGTGTGCGTGCGTGCGTGTGTGTGCATGCGTGTGTGCGTGTGTGTAAATCAGAGGACCTGAGATCGAGCCTAGCTTGGGACACAGTGACACCTACCTGTTACTGAAGGACATTACAAGTTAAGTTGAGTGCCATTGGGAATTTTGTCAGGGCTTCACCATGTAACGTCCAAAAGACAACACAAATGTACCTGACATGAGACTGCAATGTAACATGTCAATATTACAAGCTGGTGTTACAGGAGCCAACATTATGTTTTTATGTTATCAAATGTGAAGTAGGGTTAGCTGGGTGTTGAGGGGCTGTCTTGGTTGACACGCCTATTTAACATTGCATGGAAGTCCGGGTCAGTGCCAAAGGAGTGGCAGACTGGGGTGGTGGTTCCAATATTCAAAAAAGGGGACCAGAGGGTGTGTGCCAATTATAGAGGCATCACATTACTCAGCCTCCCAGGGAAAGTGTACTCTAAGGTGCTGGAAAGGAGGGTCGGGCTGATAGTCGAACCTCAGATTGAAGAGGAATTGATGCGGGTTTCGTCCTGGTCGTGGAACCACCGAGCAGCTCTTCACTCTCGCGAGGATCCTGGAGGGGGTGTAGTCTATTTCGTTTCTGGTTGTAAGGAAGAATACTCAGATCCGTCGATGCCAGTTTCAATACTTTTATTGAATCCCTGGTATCAAAAATCACACTGCAGTTGTGATGAGTTCACTCGCCAATGGTCTAGGATGAACTAACCTGACACAGAGATATCTCTCTTGCTTATAGGAAAAGAGGTGTTACCCAAAATTGTCCTGTTTTTCGTTACCTTGTCTAAAGTTAGACAGTTGAATGGCTCAGTTAAACAGATCCTGTGTGCCCTGTCTGTGTGACGGTGTGTGTGTTTGAGGGTTGACTATGAAAACCAGCGCTCTGCTGTGAGACACCTACTGTAATCATATAGTCAGAAACTTGACGCCTAGTGAATATATAGGTTTTACTAAAAGCCACTAAATGTCATATAGGTGGCAATAGTGAATATATGGATTTTTCTAAAAGGCACTTAATGTCATATAGTTTAGATAAGAAGCACTTAGTAAAATATAAGTGGTGCCAGTCTGCCACAGCAACACACTGGAAAATGTGACAACATTTTGAATATTAATTGGATTTTCCTTATAATACTAGAAAGCAAAATATCTCAGCTTTCAGCAAGTGTTGGAGTAAGGAATTTTTTAGATTTGTTCGATATTTTTTTAATATTATTAAATATTTGTTAGATATTTTTTAAAATGTTGCTGGTGACGTGGTCGTATTCAAAGGGTTAAAGACAACCTAGGCCTGTCTGTAGTTTTCCATCCCTCCAGTATACCTATGTGTGTGCACTTGAAATTCACTCTATAACTTGTGATTATACTGGTCAAAATATACTACATCATCATCACCACTGTCACTGATTTCTTGTTGTTTACCTTCTTCATGCACCTGTAGACTCCTGCATCACTGTCCATCAGGTGTTGGATTTCCACGACACAGATCCTTCCATGACCTTCAAATCATATTCACTTCCTGCTTGACTTCTCTTTTCCATCAACTGCACACGTCGATCTGGGGGACTGTCATCATCATCAGTCCCACTCTGTTCTTTATCCACTTGATGGTAATAGGCGCTGTGCCTAAACAGTCACACGGTAGTAAGACTGTACTCCTCTACTCAGCTTCAATGGAGTTCAGCTGTCTTTTCTTCCGGATGAGAAACCTCTTAAGAATCAACACTATTAAAATGAAGCTTTATCAATTATGTAATTAATAAAGAAATGAACACTCAATCACTCACGGACATGGGACTTTTCTTGCTCTGACTAACCTTCCTAACCAGATCTAATCTTGCTCAACTCAACCCTAGTCTTCAGCACAGGGAGCGATCGGCCTCATTAAGCATTTTTAATTTTTACAAATTAAAAACCACAAAGCCTGATTTGACACAAGCTTAGGGTATTGTGCGCCAGAGGACAATCCCCTCATTAACCGCTGTTTGCCAGAAAATAATAAATTAATATAAAAAAAGTTTTGACATAGACATCGAAATGTCTACCCCACTTTGCCTATCAGCAAAGTTGAGTCCACTGTCTGTCCACTCACAGTCCTTTCACACCACACACACACAATATGCAAAGCATAATATATGTATGTATGTATGTATATACCACTCTACTAAAGCAAACCCATAAACCAATATCTTATTCTATCAAAAACAACCAAACCACCTCTTATTCCAATATCTCAAACAGACCAACAATCACGCAACAATTGCAAAATTCAACACAAACCATCTATATCCATTAACAATTAAACCCCATAAAAACCAGTTATATCCAATATCAAGTAGAATTATGAAATAATATAATACTTATAATAATAAAAAGTTGAATAACTATGAATAATAATTAATCAAATAATCAATAAAGATTGAATAATTAACCAATTCATGAACTAACCATTTATCCTTAATATCAAATCAACCAATCAAACCAATCAATCACCTTATCATAAACCAGCAAGCCTCAAATGCATATCAACAACTCAAAATAATTAAATCAATTAAATGGCCAATCTACTTCAATCAATGAGCATTAATCAGCAGTCAGGCTTACTTTTCAGTACAGGCGATGGATGGTTTTTGAAAAGAAGTCCCTCTAAGATGGATGGATGGATGTATGGATGTTTGGTCTGAGATGGGTGACTGGCAAGGACAAAAAACTATTCCGGGTATAACTGTAACAGATTATCTTAAACAAATGGGAAAGACAACAATTAATCACAAAGCAATAATAATTAAAAATATATTCACTATTAACAACCCCTTATTCTAGAAATTAAAAGACTGTCATGTATACTAATAGCCACTAGATGGCAGCATTAGACAACTTAATATATTATACCTGCAATGTACTATAACAACCACTAGTGGGTGACATTGGACAACAGAGTTGAGAAGAATGAAAGACTTATCAAGTATCCCTAAAGTAGAGCTAAAAAAAAAAGGTTTAATTAATTAAGGGTATATTGACTAGTGAACACTGCTAAGATTTGCCAGCGTCCACTTATGAATTTATGAATTATCCTAATCCAGTTGTTCCATACACCGCACGACCCACTGGATGAATTAAACTTTCCCTTATTTCTAAAACAGGAAAGAGAGAGAAGAATGAGAAAGAGAGAGAGAGAGAAAGAGACAGAGAAAGAGATACACGAGAGAGACACAATTGGGTGACTTCACACTGTCCTACAAGACACAGCACAAGCCCCCTTAATAGGCCAGTGAAACGTATCACCGACCCCCCTTCTTCACAGCTGTTATATGGGGCTGAGGAATTTACAACTCAGAGCGGACAGCCTCACCAACAAAGGATAGTTAAACAAAGTTTAACTTGATAAGTTCAGTCATCCAGGAGAGACTCGGAGTAGAGCCGCTGCTCCTTTGCGTCGAAAGGAGCCAGTTGAGGTGGTTCGGGCTTCTAGTGAGGATGCCTCCTGGGCGCCTCCCTACGGAGGTGTTCCAGGCGTGTCCGGCTGGGAGGAGGCCGATTACCTAT
Source organism: Borostomias antarcticus (assembly GCF_949987555.1). Taxonomy (NCBI): domain Eukaryota; kingdom Metazoa; phylum Chordata; class Actinopteri; order Stomiiformes; family Stomiidae; genus Borostomias; species Borostomias antarcticus. The sequence continues at coordinate 2,990,167 of NC_140244.1, forward strand.
ATAACTATATATATATCAGACCATGCACCTGTCATAATGGAACCAGGGGGAACTGGATGGAGGTTGAACCACCACTTCCTTACTTGGTGAACAGTGTTTCAAGGAGAAAATAAAGTGCAGCATGAAATCTTATCTAGAAATAAATGATAACGGAGGAGTAACATCTCTAATACTGTTGGAAGCTGCAAAAGCAACAATACGAGGAGCCTCCCCTGTACCCTCTGCCACCTGCAGCAGACCAACCAGAGTCCCCCCTGAATGCTACAAAGACCCAGTGCAGCTACTAACCCTGTCTTCCTCCCTCCTCCCCAGTGTCTCTCCCTCTTGTACTACACCAGGTCCCAGAGCTTCCAGAACATTAATGGTAGCGGTCAGTGGCTAAAGCAGTTACACTGATGATTACTGTAATGTTAGCTATTTTGCTGCAATTGATTCAACTTCTGTATCTGGACAAAGGTAAGGGATAAACCCAGATAACACAAGGCTAGCGGACCTACAGCGGGTCCCCGATGGACAAGCTGGCAGACCTCCGGCCGATTCCGCTGACGGACCTCTGGCCGAATCCGCTGGCGGGTTCCTGGCCATTTGCACATCGAATGGCAAGCGGACCTCTGGCGGATTATTAGCGTCAGGGACAGCGGTCCGCTAGTAATCCGAAATGCTCCCGCTATTGCTCCACCACCATTCCACCGGTAGTTTATTGTCTATGTCCTAGGCCCATTGGCCCTAGGCTTATGGATTTCTATTGCTAAATGAACTTACTCTGAAATTTTTTTGGGTAACCCTTCCTTTCATAGTCCCTTAATTACTAAACATTTACCTGGTAAACACATGCAAAGTGTAGCCTAATATATAATGGGTAATTACTGAGACACCTATATTGTAGGTATAATTTCAAAACAGGAGTATTTCAATTCTATAACATCCAGTGACAAACACAAATTACAAATCCAAATTCTCATATTTATTAAAATGCTTTGAATTATATTAATTATAACTTGATCCACTCAGGAATCTGGGAGTGGGAACGAGAACAGGAGGAGCAGAAAACAAAACACAGAGTTGCATACACAGAGAAACATAACAGTAAGAACAGGTCTAGTAAATCATTCAGTTTGACAGTTAATTCATCTGCAAAACAGAATGTACATTTCCTTAAAAAAACAAAACAACTTTTGTTCCCATGGGATTTCTCCCGTCCGTCTGAAAAAAGGGGGCGTCAGACTCCCATGACTCTCATGGGGGAGAAGAACCCGAACCCTAATCTCCCGCATGGGAGTCAGACGCTTAATCCACAACACTACCAAGGAACTTGAAAGTGAAGAATGTCATAAAATGAATCCCAATCTGAGTGCGCAAACCACCCTTGCGGCCCCTCGCACTTGCGGCCTGAGACCTGAGCACTTAATTGACGTCAGCTGGAAGGGCCAGAGGGTGCAGGGCGGTGAATTAAATGGGACAGCACTTCCAGCCGCGTGGCAACGATTCCCAAGCCAGTTTAGCTCAATGCCCATCCCACTTCGTTTTCATTGGCTGCCGCGTCTCTCTGACGCAGAGGCTGCTCTGACGCTCCCCTCAGCTCTCCGCTCGGCTCTGCAAATTGACCGATTGACGTCTGTTTTAATTTAATAATAATTTAAAATTTATGTTGGGTGGGATATGTTTTCAGCATGTGGATTTCAAGATAAATGTTGTGTTATCTGCAAATGTCATCATTTATGTGTGATGCACTCGGATCATGACTCGGATGCACTCAAGCACTGTGTCACATGAGACGCGGTGGGCTGTGGGTATTTTCTGCTCCTAAGTCCGCGAAATTGTGGACTTTCGGTAAGTGCGGTTAAAGTGCGCAAAATGGCGGCAGTGGCGCACTTGTGGACCTAGCAATTCCGTTTTGGGACTACCCTGAGCCCTTGTGGACTTGAGCAGGAACGGGCATGTAAGGCCACAAGGCCGCGAGTGCTCTGCACTTTCGCCTAAGTGCGCGATTTGGGATTCAGCTATAGTGTTTTTGTTCCTATGGAATCTCTCCCGTACTTCCAAAAAAGGGGAAAGGAGAGTGAAAGGAGGGAGGGAGAGGGATGGAAAGGCTGAAAGTAAACAAAGGAATAAACCCACAGGCTAGCAGAGGGTGTGGGTATGGTTTCCCAAAATCATCCCCACCAGGGCCTTGAACCCCGACCTCCCAGGTGGGAGTCTGATGCTTTCACCGCTACTCTACTTGTGCAGTGGAGATCGGCGGGTTGATTTTGGTGTCCTTCTTTATTTTGGTGTGCTGGGACTACTGCCTCTTGTGGTGCCAACCGTGAAATGCAAGTCAACATTCAACGGAGTAAGGGAGGGAGTGACAACCCGACAAACGCTATGGTGCGCTGGCTTACAGCCACGCACAAAAATCAACAACTTAGTACTTCTTTTGCATTACAGAGTAAAGATTACTAGAAGGGATATAAACACCACTGGAAAAACGGGAGGATTTTATTTATTTTTTTAATAAAGGAACTTTATTTTCTCATTAATCAAATCAAATTTTATTTATATAGCGCCATTCGTGCAAAGTTGCAATACAAGGTGCTTCACAGGGTAATAAAAACAGTTAATAAAAAAAATATATATATACAATGAAATACAGCAATATAATGAAAATACAACAATAAAATGAAAGAAAACAAGCAGTATAGTAAAACTATGAGATATGAAACATGGTAAAACAGAGAAACCAGGGAGGCAGTGAAAGGGGGTAGATTAAAATAAGGTAAAAAGGATAAAGAAAATGCTAGATTAATAAGGTGCGTCTTGTGACTGCGTTTAGAAGTGTGTACAGATTGTGCTGCCCTCAGCTCATTAATCTGTTTATTGTTTCGAACAAGGCTCTTTCAGCATCACAGCTACAGGAACCAAAGTGACCAGCGTCAGGACTTTAAATGGGGCCAGCTTCACTTATACAGGCAGCAGCATTAACGAGAGGCACAGACAAAAGCATAGTTTCTGGTACAGGGGGCATCATTCCATTTCAAACCAAAATTTGTTTCCACGCAGTTCTCATTGTCACTATGATTATCTGGCTGGTAAGTTTGCCATTGGGTGAAGTCCACCTTTGACCCGTCAGACCACATCATACTGCCTTCCTTGTGGACGTCACTCAGCCCGATCCAAGTGTATTCTTGCGCCGGGTCAAAGCTCTGGATGAACTTCTGAATGAAGTTGAATTCCTCCAGACTGTGTACTGAGGCCAGGTTGACCCCCTGACTCACACAGTAGAGCTCAGCGTCGGCCCAGGTCATGCGTGAGGCAACGTACTTGTAGATGCGATTATTATACTTGTACCAGACAGAGGGACAGAGGTCATCCACGGGTGCTCTGATCTAAGATAAGATAAGATGCACTTTAATAATCACCTGGGGAGACTTAGGTGTGACAGCAATGACAATGTACAGAATAGATCAGAATAAGAATATACATCAGGGTAAAGAATTTACATAGAAGAGTACAAAAATCTATGCATACAGTATGTATAACATATAGATATAAACATTCAATCTGTGTAAATATGTATAATAATATACTGAATACATACACACACACACATATATATATGTATATATATATACAAACACACATACCACGCTCGGCCTCTGTATATCCACACGCCGTAGTGGGGGCAGCAGCAACAATGTACAGAATAAATCAGAATAAGAATATACATCATTTACATAGAACAGTACAAAAAATAATATCTACATATAGTGGATAACATATAGAATATATACATACAATCTGTATAAACATACATACATACATACATACACACACACACACACACACACACACACACACACACACACACTTACCTCTGCCATCTTCACCGGCGGTATCCCTTGCATTGGCGACACCTCCTGGTCAGGCAGGGGAGTGCAGAGCACTGCAGCCAGGGGGAGGCTGAGGAGACTGAGGATGGTGAGAGCTAACATGCTGGAGAAGAGGATTCTCTCTCTCCGTCACTGAGAGCAGTATCAGGAGGCTGGTAGGCAGTCAGGCTGGTAGGCAGTCAGGCTGGTAGGCAGTAAGGCTGGTAGACAGTCAGGCTGGTAGGCAGTAAGGCTGGTAGGCAGTCAGGCTGGTAGACAGTCAGGCTGGTAGGCAGTAAGGCTGGTAGACAGTCAGGCTGGTAGGCAGTCAGGCTGGTAGGCAGTCAGGCTGGTAGACAGTCAGGCTGGTAGGTAGTCAGGCTGGTAGACAGTCAGGCTGGTAGACAGTCAGGCTGGTAGGCAGTAAGGCTGGTAGACAGTCAGGCTGGTAGGCAGTCAGGCTGGTAGACAGTCAGGCTGGTAGACAGTCAGGCTGGTAGGCAGTCAGGCTGGTGGTCAGACAGTTGCTCTCTGCTCCTTTTATGTCAGTCAGAGAGGGAGGATCAGGGCTGGTGAACTCGGGATTTCATTGGTAGATCATCATGTGGACTAATGTCACTGTTCATTTCATTGTCAACAACAGCCAGTAGAGAGGTGGAGTCAGGTGAGCCAGAAATTACATAAACACTACAGCTGTTGTCTTCACCATGTTCACCTGCCAATATACAGAATACAGAGGAGGATAAGAATACAATGAGGGTAGAGGAGAGGGGGGGGGGTAGAAGGGTGGGAGAGAGGAGGTGAAGGGAGAGGAGAGGGGGGAGGAGAGAAGAGGAGAGGGAGAGGAAAGGGTAGATTAGAGGGGAGAGGGGAAGGAGAGAAGAAACAGTATACGGTGTTGTCTCCCTCTCTCCTCCATAGTGTCTCTCCATCTGCTATTCTCTCTCTCAGCCTGTCTCTCCTGCCCAATCCCACCCCCACTACTGTGGACGTCAAGCACAAAATCGCCCTAGCCATCTTGCCTGTGTCGTGAGCTGGGGCACCAGCTAGATATTGTAGATAGATATGAATAACAATCACTTATCTGCCTTACTGTACTCTGCTCATACCGACGTAGTTTAGAACACCATATTTGGTCATTCCTTCCTAGCATCAACATGTATCAGAATGTCTGTATGCTCTAAATGTGGGGGAATTTTGCTGCCATCATTGGGAAAAGCACATTTGTCACCACTGGTTGCAACCTTCTATTAAATGTCTTAGCCAAAGACGGACAGTTTGTTGTGTTCAAACTTTATTGATTAATCTCACTCTTGGGTGCATTATTTCGAAATGTAGATGTGTGCAGTGGAAAACTCCACAACAATGCACATCAAGAAATAAGTAGGGGCTTTATTTCATACCATACAAAGGCCCTTCTCTGTATAGGAAACCTTTGAGACAAGAAATTATTATAAACTGTAGCCTGCCAGCACACACCTCAAGTCTCCCACCACTGTCAGGACAGCGGAGTCACTAGTCGTCCTTCACAGGAGAGACTCCATACGCGTCTCTTTAGAGACCAGGGTTAGGGTTAGGGCTGGCCATCTTTCAGAGGAGACTCCAGACGCGTCTCTTTAGTGAACACCTGGCTCCTCCTCCGCTGACCTCTCCACCTCTTAACCCACCGGTTATGGCCGGTCATGTTTGGGCAGCTCTGTAGCGACACCCTCTGGTCATCCTCGGGTCCCCCCCCCCCCCCCTGGCTGAGGACCCCCCCCCCGTACCTCCCAGTCCAAGCCCCATGTCTCTAGCACCCCCACACAGGGCACTGACTTTGCTTAAAGTTTTGTTTTAATTTGTCGATCCGCCGTGTGATTTACATCTGCTCCAAAAGTTAATGGTTCTAAATTGTCCCATGCTACACCCCTCCACTGAGTTTCATGAAAATCGTTCTGGTAATTTTTTGCATAATCCTGCTAACAAATAAATAAACCAATATAAAAAATAAACATGTGTTTGTGTGTGTGCATGTGTGTGCGTATGTGTGTGTTTGTGGTCAGAGGCATCTGGATTTTTTTATAACATTCCTCGGATACACTATCTGAATAGATGATTGACATCTTTACTGTTCATTCCATCTGTCTGTCTGTCATCCGTGTCACCAGTCTCCCCCTGGCAGTTCCAGCCAGAGAAGCTTCAGAAAAACCTGTTGAACAACAAACTTGTTTTATTTGTACAGATATACAGTTGGAATCAAAATCATTCATCCCCCATTCAGTGTTAATTTCGTCTAGGAAAACTATGACAAACAATATTTGTCATTTACCTTTATTTAGTTATCGTCAGGAGACGATAACTACATAAAAACGAATTTATGATGACAAAAATGTTGATGAAATCTACTGATATTTTTATCAACAAATAAAAACTAGACACAAATGTTAGGTTTGTGAAGAGATCCAATCAGAATGCTGAGATTTCCATTTCCAAGTCGTGGCTCACGCTGAAAACAACTCGAACACAGGCAGGGAAAGCGCGTGCTAACAAATAAATTAACCAATATAAAAAAATAAACACGTGTTTGTGTGTGTGTGTGCATGTGTGTGCGTATGTGTGTTTGTTTGCGGTCAGAGGCATCTGGATTATTTAATAACATTTCTCGGATACGCTAGCTGAAGATGATTGACAGACCAGGATGTGGTGAACTATCTTCACACGCTACTCTACCTTCACACTTGATCTTTACTGTTCATTCCATCTGTCTGTCTGTCATCCGTGTCACCAATCTCCCCCTGGCAGTTCCAGTCAGAGAAGCTTCAGAAAAACCTGATGAACAACAAACTTGTTTTATTCGTACAGATGTACAGTTGCAATGAAAATCATTCATCCCCCATTCAGTGTTAATTTCGTCTACGAAAACTATGACAAAAAATATTTGTCATTTACCTTTATTTAGTTATCGTCAGGAGACGATAACTACATAAAAACGAATTTATGATGACAAACATTTTGATGAAATCTACTGATATTTTTATCAACAAATAAAAACTAGACACAAATGTTAGGTTTGGGAAGAGATCCAATCAGAATGCTGAGATTTCCATTTCCAAGTCGTGGCTCACGCTGAGAACAACTCGAACACAGGCAGGGAGAGCGCATAGAAATGTAATTCAGTAGCTTTGTCCATCAGTCTAATAGATGTCTCCTCCAGGGGTATTTGAGTTTGGAAATTCTAGAGAAATGGTTAAATAATGCCTTACACTTTAACTAAACCCATCCGATTTTAGTCTACTAAATCTAGATTTAGTCGACTAAAATTGTAGTGCTATTTAGTCAGCTAAAACTAGACTAAAACGAAATCAATTCAGATTACTAAAATATAGTCTCGCGAGCCAGACGAGTCGACTTCCGGCCTGGACTGTCAACTACGTCTGGTATTCAGACGCAGAAATTTTGATGAAGGAAGTTGGGGGGGAAAACGGGCGGATATCCTGTCAAAAGTCCGTAGAGAGTAGTAGACAGTCCGGACTGGAAGTGATTAGTTTTTTTAAGAACTTCCTTTTACAAATTCTAAACGGCTGAAGTCCAGACTCTCTCCGCTGGAGAGAGTCTGGCTCCGAAACTAACTAAAATATGACTAAAACTAAATAGCATCTTAGTCAAAAAGACTATGACTAGAACTAAATCAAAATTTGCTGTCAAAATGTACACTGCCCCCATTGCAAATAAGGTTTGTTGGCAAAATGTACAAACATGCCCTGGAACTGCTGAGCTTCCCCTTCCACTGCCAGCGTGTGGAGGGCAAAATTGATTTAATCAAGTATCAGGAAAACCTAGGAGTCATGTCATGCTCTCTGTGAGGAAGTTGAAGCTTGGGAGTCATTGGACCTTCAACAGGACGATCATGTTTGGGCAGCTCTGTGGCGACCCCCCGTACTTCCCAGTCCAAGCCCCATATCTCTAGCACCCCCTCACGGGGCACTGACTTTGCTTGAAGTCGCACTGAAACGGACGTTTGAGATCATCTAACTTCCGTAGTTTGACGTATTTCCGACGCACACAAGTTATGAGGGTGGGACATTAGTTTAGAGGAATTTGATTGGAACATTGACAAGTGGACGGGTTTTAAGAACTTTAGACAGATTCGATAGAAGGATAGCGTTGATTGACGGATGGATGTCGTGAGATTATTGGCCTAAAATCTAAGGTACCTGTTGTCGTCATTGCACGTGACCTACCGTTTTCCAGGAAGTAAGAAATGATATACTTTGATATAAGATTACAACAAAAGTAGAATTTTTTTCATTTTTGGCATACATTGTTGAATAGGTGAACACTTTGACCCATTATGTGAACCAAAATGGGACAGAATGTTTTTTTCATTTCAGTGCGACTTTAAAGTTTTGTTTTAATTTGTCAATCCGCCGTGTGATTCACATCTGCTCCAAAGTTTAATGGTTCTAAATTGTCCCATGCTACACCCCTCCACTGAGTTTCATGAAAATCAGTCTGGTAATTTTTTGCATAATCCGGCTAACAAATAAATTAACCAATATAAAAAAATAAAAAATAAACACGTGTTTGTGTGTGTGCATGTGTGTGCGTATGTGTGTTTGTTTGCGGTCAGAGGCATCTGGATTTTTTTATAACATTCCTCGGATACGCTAGCTGAAGAGATGATTGACAGACCAGTATGTGGTGAACTATCTTCACACGCTTCTCTACCTTTACGCTTGATCATTACTGTTCATTCCATCTGTCTGTCTGTCATCCGTGTCACCAGTCTCCCCCTGGCAGTTCCAGTCAGAGAAGCTTCAGAAAAACCTGTTGAACAACAAACTTGTTTTATTCGTACAGATGTACAGTTGCAATGAAAATCATTCATCCCACATTCAGTGTTAATTTCGTCTACGAAAACTATGACAAAAAATATTTGTCTTGGGTGCATTATTTCGAAATGTAGATGTGTGCAGTGGAAAACTCCACAACAATGCACATCAAGAAATAAGTAGGGGCTTTATTTCATACCATACAAAGGCCCTTCTCTGTATAGGAAACCTTTGAGACAAGAAATGATTATAAACTGTAGCCTGCCAGCACACACCTCAAGTCTCCCACCACTGTCAGGACAGCGGAGTCACTAGTCGTCCTTCACAGGAGAGACTCCATACGCGTCTCTTTAGAGACCAGGGTTAGGGTTAGGGCGAGCCATCTTTCAGAGGAGACTCCAGACGCGTCTCTTTAGAGACCAGGGTTAGGGTTAGGGCTGGTCATCTTTCAGAGGAGACTCCATACGCGTCTCTTTAGAGAACCCCTGGCTCCTCCTCCACTGACCTCTCCACCTCTAAACCCACCGGTTATGGTCGGCCATGTTTGGGCAGCTCTGTGGCGACACCCTCTGGTCATCCTCGGGTCACCCCCCCCCCCCGTACCTCCCAGTCCAAGCCCCATGTCTCTCGCACCCCCACACAGGGCACTGACTTTGCTTAAAGTTTTGTTTTAATTTGTCGATCCGCCGTGTGATTTACATCTGCTCCAAAATGTAATGGTTCTAAATTGTCCCATGCTACACCCCTCCACTGAGTTTCATGAAAATCGGTCTGGTAATTTTTTGCATAATCCTGCTAACAAATAAATAAACCAATATAAAAAATAAACATGTGTTTGTGTGTGTGCATGTGTGTGCGTATGTGTGTGTTTGTGGTCAGAGGCATCTGGATTTTTATAACATTCCTCGGATACACTATCTGAATAGATGATTGACATCTTTACTGTTCATTCCATCTGTCTGTCATCCGTGTCACCAGTCTCCCCCTGGCAGTTCCAGCCAGAGAAGCTTCAGAAAAACCTGTTGAACAACAAACTTGTTTTATTTGTACAGATATACAGTTGGAATCAAAATCATTCATCCCCCATTCAGTGTTAATTTCGTCTAGGAAAACTATGACAAACAATATTTGTCATTTACCTTTATTTAGTTATCGTCAGGAGACGATAACTACATAAAAACGAATTTATGATGACAAAAATGTTGATGAAATCTACTGATATTTTTATCAACAAATAAAAACGACACAAATGTTAGGTTTGTGAAGAGATCCAATCAGAATGCTGAGGTTTCCATTTCCAAGTCGTGGCTCACGCTGAAAACAACTCGAACACAGGCAGGGAAAGCGCGTGCTAACAAATAAATTAACCAATATAAAAAAATAAACACGTGTTTGTGTGTGTGTGTGCAAGTGTGTGCGTATATGTGTTTGTTTGCGGTCAGAGGCATCTGGATTATTTAATAACATTTCTCGGATACGCTAGCTGAAGATGATTGACAGACCAGGATGTGGTGAACTATCTTCACACGCTACTCTACCTTCACACTTGATCTTTACTGTTCATTCCATCTGTCTGTCTGTCATCCGTGTCACCAATCTCCCCCTGGCAGTTCCAGTCAGAGAAGCTTCAGAAAAACCTGATGAACAACAAACTTGTTTTATTCGAACAGATGTACAGTTGCAATGAAAATCATTCATCCCCCATTCAGTGTTAATTTCGTCTACGAAAACTATTCTACTAATAGATGTCTAATAAATGTCTCCTCCAGGGGTATTTGAGTTTGGAAATTCTATGTATTTTGTACACTGTTTCGACTGTTAAATCCTAACTGCTAGAATCTAGTAGCTGGTCGTCTGGGAGACGCAGAAAACACCACTCCGCTCTCCCGTGATCCGCCATCGAGCCAGAGGGAGAACAAAGGACCAGTTGCTGGGTGAGTTAGCCTACTTAGCGGTTTAATGTGTCTTTGTTTCTTTCGAAATTGCATTCCTTTGTTTATTTCCCGCCTGTTTTAACTATACTTTTCTTTTCACCGTTAGTTTTGAATTATAGGCTGTAGGGTATTGTGTTTATTATGAATACCAATACTAGTTCGCTGTCTGGGCCAGCTAAGATTGTTGCGCAAAGGTTTTGGGATGATGCTTGTATGCAGTTTTTGCTCTGGGCGAGACATTCTGATTTCCCCCTGTCCGGTACACTCAAGATTCTCGAGTTGGCGACTATAAGAGCTCAGTTACAGGCGTTTGAGATGACTAGATTAGGAAGGGAGCCTGGAAATGCGATAGATTGGAATGCATTCAGGAAGTGGGAAATAGTCGCACATGAGTGTTTTTTCAAGTCAGAAAGAAGCGTAGCTGAGGAAGTTAATCAGAGAGGTGAATATTCAGAGTCCCTTCCCCCTCCTAGTCATTCCGTTTTGAACTCTATCACGCCGACTCGGCCCTCAGAGCTCGCACATCCTTCCCAGACTATGACTGTTTCACCTGCTGTTGTAGCTGCCGCCCCGCCTCCCAACTCTGTTTTTCCGACTGCTCCCAACCAACAACGACCAGAGGGGCGACAGAGAGACAATAGGAAGCGTTCTGGTAGGGTTAGGCGAGGTAAAAGATATAATCGAAGTGAAGACAGAGACGATTCATGTTACCATTGTGGTCAGTATGGCCACTGGTTTGACCCGTCAGACCACATCATACTGCCTTCCTTGTGGACGTCACTCAGCCCGATCCAAGTGTATTCTTGCGCCGGGTCAAAGCTCTGGATGAACTTCTGAGTGAAGTTGAATTCCTCCAGACTGTGTACTGAGGCCAGGTTGACCCCCTGACTCACACAGTAGAGCTCAGCGTCGGCCCAGGTCATGCGTGAGGCAACGTACTTGTAGATGCGATTATTATACTTGTACCAGACAGAGGGACAGAGGTCATCCACGGGTGCTCTGATCTAAGATAAGATAAGATGCACTTTAATAATCACCTGGGGAGACTTGAGTGTGACAGCAATGACAATGTACAGAATAGATCAGAATAAGAATATACATCAGGGTAAAGAATTTACATAGAAGAGTACAAAAATCTATACATACAGTATGTATAAAATATAGATATAAACATTCAATCTGTGTAAATATGTATAATAATATACTGAATACATACACACACACATATATATATGTATATATATATACACACACACATACCACGCTCGGCCTCTGTATATCCACACGCCGTAGTGGGGGCAGCAGCAACAATGTACAGAATAAATCAGAATAAGAATATACATCATTTACATAGAACAGTACAAAAAATAATATCTACATATAGTGGATAACATATAGAATATATACATACAATCTGTATAAACATACATACATACATACACACACACACACACACACACACACTTACCTCTGCCATCTTCACCGGCGGTATCCCTTGCATTGGCGACACCTCCTGGTCAGGCAGGGGAGTCACTGCAGCCAGGGGGAGGCTGAGGAGACTGAGGATGGTGAGAGCTAACATGCTGGAGAAGAGGATTCTCTCTCTCCGTCACTGAGAGCAGTATCAGGAGGCTGGTAGGCAGTCAGGCTGGTAGGCAGTCAGGCTGGTAGGTAGTCAGGCTGGTAGACAGTCAGGCTGGTAGACAGTCAGGCTGGTAGACAGTCAGGCTGGTAGACAGTAAGGCTGGTAGGCAGTAAGGCTGGTAGACAGTCAGGCTGGTAGGCAGTCAGGCTGGTAGGCAGTAAGGCTGGTAGGCAGTAAGGCTGGTAGACAGTCAGGCTGGTGGTCAGACAGTTGCTCTCTGCTCCTTTTATGTCAGTCAGAGAGGGAGGATCAGGGCTGGTGAACTCGGGATTTCATTGGTAGATCATCATGTGGACTAATGTCACTGTTCATTTCACAACAGCCAGTAGAGAGGTGGAGTCAGGTGAGCCATAAATTACATAAACACTACAGTTGTTGTCTTCACCATGTTCACCTGCCAATATACAGAATACAGAGGAGGATAAGAACACGATGAGGGTAGAGGAGAGGGGGGGGGGATAGAAGGGTGGGAGAGAGGAGGTGAAGGGAGAGGAGAGGGGGGAGGAGAGAAGAGGAGAGGGAGAGGAAAGGGTAGATTAGAGGGGAGAGGGGAAGGAGAGAAGAAACAGTATACGGTGTTGTCTCCCTCTCTCCTCCATAGTGTCTCTCCATCTGCTATTCTCTCTCTCAGCATGTCTCTCCTGCCCAATCCCACCCCCACTACTGTGGACGTCAAGCACAAAATCGCCCTAGCCATCTTGCCTGTGTCGTGAGCTGGGGCACCAGCTAGATATTGTAGATAGATATGAATAACAATCACTTATCTGCCTTACTGTACTCTGCTCATACCGACGTAGTTTAGAACACCATATTTGGTCATTCCTTCCTAGCATCAACATGTATCAGAATGTCTGTATGCTCTAAATGTGGGGGAATTTTGCTGCCATCATTGGGAAAAGCACATTTGTCACCACTGGTTGCAACCTTCTATTAAATGTCTTAGCCAAAGACGGACAGTTTGTTGTGTTCAAACTTTATTGATTAATCTCACTCTTGGGTGCATTATTTCGAAATGTAGATGTGTGCAGTGGAAAACTCCACAACAATGCACATCAAGAAATAAGTAGGGGCTTTATTTCATACCATACAAAGGCCCTTCTCTGTATAGGAAACCTTTGAGACAAGAAATTATTATAAACTGTAGCCTGCCAGCACACACCTCAAGTCTCCCACCACTGTCAGGACAGCGGAGTCACTAGTCGTCCTTCACAGGAGAGACTCCATACGCGTCTCTTTAGAGACCAGGGTTAGGGTTAGGGCGAGCCATCTTTCAGAGGAGACTCCAGACGCGTCTCTTTAGAGACCAGGGTTAGGGTTAGGGCTGGCCATCTTTCAGAGGAGACTCCATACGCGTCTCTTTAGAGAACCCCTGGCTCCTCCTCCACTGACCTCTCCACCTCTAAACCCACCGGTTATGGTCGGCCATGTTTGGGCAGCTCTGTGGCGACACCCTCTGGTCAATCCAAACCGCGTGTCTCTATGACCTTCCCACGTGGAGATATGGCCGTTTCAATCCTGTGTCTTGTTTTGGCTGTGTGCGCGCACGTGCATGCGAGCGGGACATGTTTGGTATTGCTACGTTTGTTACGTTTCTGCCACGCGCTTTGGACTGGCAGAAAGGTCTCGACGTAACGAACGCAGCAATACCAAACATGTCCCGCTCGCACGCACGTGTGCACACACAGCCAAAACAAAACTTTGAGAGAAGAGTTTTGAAAACGGTACTATACCAGCATTTGAAAAAAACAATACTGTTTTGTTCAGAGAAGAGATGGCTGCAGCTTCAGCAGCAACACCTCAGCTAATTGACAAAGATGGGGCACAAAGTGCAATATGCTTTCGGCTTCAAAGTTGACGAAAAAGGCGAGCCCCAAAACAGCAGCACCGCTGTGCAAGCGCTTTTTCAAAGTGTGTCTCGCGAAAGGAGGCAACACATCAAACCGACAGGTGACCGACAGAGACTAACGTTACATCCACTCCCATGTTATGTCCATGAAAGAAATACAGAGTGATCGAAATGCCTCTCCGCAGTAGTTATATAAGTGGAAGTGTAATTTTATAACATTGGCTTGTATTCTCTCTTTTTTAAGCATTAGTACCGTTTGGTACCGATACCGAAACTCAAATTTTGGTACCGTGACAACACTACAGCTTCCTGAACATGGCCGCCCATTCACCTCCATTCATTTGGACTTGGGCTCAGGAGCCAAAATGTCAGTTTTAGATAGATAGATCGATCGATAGACCACGACGGCTCCACGGGCACTGTGCACTAGTGTCTTAAATTTTATATATAAATGTAACATTAGTCATGTCGTTAATTTTTGCTGATGTGTTTCATCCATAGGATCACAAGCTGTACTTGACCCCGCTTCGACACAGAATGTCCATCCGCCCCAAACACCACCTCCAACACCTGGTTCCATGGAGTATTCCCCATCCCGTGAGGCATATGCTGTACCATGGCACAAAATGCCCCCAAACCTTATGCTTGCCTTGAGTGAAAAGAAAAGACCAAAGCCTAAGGAGAGACGAGAGCTGGTTCGCATAGTCACTGATGATGTACTCTGTAAAGAGCAAGGAAGGCCTGGAAGAGGAAGGCTGCGGGAGATTGCCAAGCAGATAGTAGAGCAATATCCCTGCTCTTTCCAAGACAGAGAGCTCAATGGAACTAACATCATTGGAACAGGATATGATGCTCTCCTTGTACAGTTAGAAAACAGAGTCGAAAATGTTCGGAGGCCATTAACCCTCAGCTCAGCGAGGAGACCAGCAGAGGATGAAGATGCACATGCCAAGAGGAAGAAGTCCACACATTCAGATCGTTATGGGTGTGTGGAGTGGCAGCCTGCTATTGAGGGTACAGCACAACTAGAATCTAAACAAGATGAATTGAAAAGTGCCTTCAAAATCCATCATCTTCAGGAGTCATCTGTTCGAAAATTGATGACCGAAACGTATTGCATCCAGCGTGCAACTATCAACAAAGGAAGCACTGTGAACACAGTACAGGAAGAGTGGCCCTTCCTTTTTGAAGCTGTTCACCTGTTTGATCACACATGTACCCTCCTTGGCTTGCCGCTGCAAACAAAGCTGGCAGAGGAATTGTCAAGAAAAGGAAAGAGCATCAAAGACTTCATTGAATCAAAAGGGATGAAGATGCAACAAGATGAAGATCCAGTACAGCTGATTTCTGGCATTGCGAAATACTTAAAGGAAAATCCAGATCACCTTTTCTACCAAAACGAGGTAGGTATAAAAGATTCTCAGTGGTTCCTCTTCAGACTAATATCTCGTAGCGAAAATGTAGCTTTGCAAGGTTTAGGCTTAACTAATTGAATTCTTTCTAGTCATTTATGATGTAAGTTGTGATGGTTCAGTGTGGGACCCAGGCGCAACAGGAATGGAGGAGGCAAGGAACGGTTTAATAAGGTAACACAAAGGGGGAGCCACAAAAAGGATGCCACAAAAATATAAGAGGAGAAAAAATAGGAGCCACCAAACTGCCACTAAATAATAAAAATGTCCTTGGCTCAAGGGAGCCGGAGGGATCGGGAGGTGGAGCAGGGTGAGGGCTCTGCCAGCTGGTACACTCAGCAGAGGGGGTCCGGGATACTGGAGAGACGAGGAGGAGAGGCAGGGTGAGTGATAGTAATCACGAGCAGGGAACGAGAAAAAAGCACTACAAAATACAGGTAAGTAATATCGTAGGCTAGGCTATACTTTACCACATATGTTATGGTAAGATCTGGCGATGAGTGGAGAGTTGTCCAGGTTCTTGTAGGGGTTGAAGGTGATTGCAGAACGAGGGACAGGTGTGGTGATGATGAATGGGAAACCGGTGAGTAGAGCCGCGCCCGCGTCATCGTCGGAGACGAGCGCGCCGTTCTTGTCGTTGCGCACGGGCCGATGTGCTGGGCATGTCGGGATCCGACTCTTCGTCACCGGAGTGGGAGGAGACTGCCGAGTCCGCGGAGCTGGCCGGAGACGGGGAACGCCCGGTAGTGGGGGGAAACTCCGGAGAGCCAGAGCGTCGCATGCCTGGGCCGATGCGATGTGCGGTAGAGCGCGTATGACGCCCCGAGCGCGCAGCGGGCCCAGAGGGGAGAGAGGGAGGCGGTTGTGGATCCGAGGGCATGCAAGCCGTAACATAAGTATGTGTATGGAAAACACGGTATACAGTACATTGGAAACATAGTTCATGACATTCATAGTGTTTCTTTGATGTTTTATTTTCAGGACTCAACTACTGCTGGACTGAGCATCCCAAGCACCCCCTGTATCCTCATCATGGGTTTGTAGTCAATAAAGTTTATTATTATTATTATATTAGTCTGTTGTATCATATTAACATATTATCTCGCCCCAGCTAACTTGTTTTCGCTTGTTTTTAGTTTTGCTGCTAAGACAGTTAGATACTTTGGGACATACTTTTTTGTGCATTACCGAAAAAGTCTGGAGTTGGCTGATTTGAAATGGTGCTCAGGACTATAGATTGGTGGGGACAAAATCTTAAAATGTATGTCAAATTTTGAGTGTGAGAAAAAATGTCAAGAGAAGAAAATGGTTGCTGAATATCTTTTCAAGGCATTTTACGCTTGTTATTACCAAAAACGGTATATGGTCAGATAGTCTCGCATAGCCAGACCTATCTCCACATTTCGTTTACGCTGTGCCAGCGCTGGAGAAAGGTCTAGAATAGAATAGAATCTAAAGTTTATTTCGCCATATATAACCAGTACAGGACAGGTACATTGGAATTCTTGTTATCGCTTGTCGTTACAATATCTTATCAGCACTAATCAATTCCTCATTCCAGTCCTAGGTAGCAGCTAGACATTATAGGGTTCCCAATCTGGCTATTTTTTATCAGTAGTCTAGCAGTCTATCAAATTGACCCTCATCTACTTATTCCATCCAATCATGGATGACAGTGACTGTGACCGTAATATAGGCGGTACAATTATTAAAATTCATTAGGAGCTTGCGATACGTCCAGCCGTCCACTCTCCTGGTGACGTCTGGTTGGACTCATTACCATTCGGGGATAGGGGGGAAAAAATGCAGTATTTCTTTAAACCAATCACGATCGTCTTCGACAGAGCGGTTTCTAGGTTGTCGTTTCACATGGTGTGGATTGAATCTGATTGTGTGGACAACAGATTTCGCCGCCACTGATTGGGCAGTATTAATAAACGAATGAAAAGGCTTATCCCCAAAACCAGTTGAGTCAGCCTAATGGTCAGTAGAGAACCAAATTGTTTGAGTATGGAAGATTTAAACAACTGTGTTTGGAGTGGTTTTCTGAAGTTGACATGTAATGTTTTTCTTTTTGTAATATCTCTTATGTTTAAGGTGATCAGCGATTCAAGATTGCTGTCAATCAGGAAGTTGTTAATGACCACATCAACTCCTCTGTTGTGGCCCTGAGCTACACTTTCTCTTTGTTTTATGTCTTAATTACTAAACATTTACCTGGTAAACACATGCAAAGTGTAGCCTAATATATAATGGGTAATTACTGAGACACCTATATTGTAGGTATAATTTCAAAACAGGAGTATTTCAATTCTATAACATCCAGTGACAAACACAAATTACAAATCAAAATTCTCATATTTATTAAAATGCTTTGAATTATATTAATTATAACTTGATCCACTCAGGAATCTGGGAGTGGGAACGAGAACAGGAGGAGCAGAAAACAAAACACAGAGTTGCATACACAGAGAAACATAACAGTAAGCACAGGTCTAGTAAATCAATGGGACTTGTAATTGGTCACTTAATTGGTCGCCCAGTTTCTGCAATCAGTTTGACAGTTAATTCATCTGCAAAACAGAATGTACATTTCCTTAAAAAAAACAAAAAACTTTTTGTTCCCATGGGATTTCTCCCGTCCGTCTGAAAAAAGGGGGCGTCAGACTCCCATGACTCTCATGGGGGAGAAGAACCCGAACCCTAATCTCCCGCATGGGAGTCAGACGCTTAATCCACAACACTACCAAGGAACTTGAAAGTGAAGAATGTCATAAAATGAATCCCAATCTGAGTGCGCAAACCACCCTTGCGGCCCCTCGCACTTGCGGCCTGAGACCTGAGCACTTAATTGACGTCAGCTGGAAGGGCCAGAGGGTGCAGGGCCGTGAATTAAATGGGACAGCACTTCCAGCCGCGTGGCAACGATTCCCAAGCCAGTTTAGCTCAATGCCCATCCCACTTCGTTTTCATTGGCTGCCGTGTCCCTCCGACGCAGAGGCTGCTCTGACGCTCCCCTCAGCTCTCCGCTCGGCTCTGAAAATTGACCGATTGACGTCTGTTTTAATTTAATAATAATTTAACATTTATGTTGGGTGGGATATGTTTGCAGCATGTGGATTTCAAGATAAATGTTGTGTTATCTGCAAATGTCATCATTTATGTGTGATGCACTCGGATCATGACTCGGATGCACTCAAGCACTGTGTCACATGAGAATAAAAATGTAATACAATGAAATACAGCAATATAATGAAAATACAACAAAAAAAAAGAAAGAAAACAAGCAGTATAGTAAAACTATGAGATATGAAACATGGTAAAACAGAGAAACCAGGGAGGCACAGTGAAAGGGGGTAGATTAAAATAAGGTAAAAAGGATTAAGAAAATGCTAGATTAATAAAGTGTGTCTTGTGACTGCGTTTAGAAGTGTGTACAGATTGTGCTGCCCTCAGCTCATTAATCTGTTTATTGTTTCGAACAAGGCTCTTTCAGCATCACAGCTACAGGAACCAAAGTGACCAGCGTCAGGACTTTAAATGGGGCCAGCTTCACTTATACAGGCAGCAGCATTAACGAGAGGCACAGACAAAAGCATATTTATTGGTACAGAGTTCATCATTCCATTTCAAACGAAAATTTGTATGCACGCAGTTCTCATTGTCATTACCATTATCTGGCTGGTAAGTATACCATTGGGTGAAGTCCACCTTTGACCCGTCAGACCACATCATACTGCCTTCCTTGTGGACGTCACTCAGCCCGATCCAAGTTCTTTCTTGCGCCGGGTCAAAGCTCTGGATGAACTTCTGAATGAAGTTGAATTCCTCCAGACTGTGTACTGAGGCCAGGTTGACCCCCTGACTCACACAGTAGAGCTCAGCGTCGGCCCAGTTCATTCGTGAGGCAATGTACTTGTAGATGCGATTATTATACTTGTACCAGACAGAGGGACAGAGGTCATCCACGGGTGCTCTGATCTAGGATAAGATAAGATGCACTTTAATAATCACCTGGGGAGACTTAGGTGTTACAGCAATGACAATGTACAGAATAGATCAGAATAAGAATATACATCAGGGTAAAGAATTTACATAGAAGAGTACAAAAATCTATACATACAGTATGTATAAAATATAGATATAAACATTCAATCTGTGTAAATATGTATAATAATATACTGAATACATACACACACACATATATATATGTATATATATATACACATACATACCACGCTCGGCCTCTGTATATCCACACGCCGTAGTGGGGGCAGCAGCAACAATGTACAGAATAAATCAGAATAAGAATATACATCATTTACACAGAACAGTACAAAAAATAATATCTACATATAGTGGATAACATATAGAATATATACATACAATCTGTATAAACATACATACATACATACACACACACACACACACACACACTTACCTCTGCCATCTTCACCGGCGGTATCTCTTGCATTGGCGACACCTCCTGGTCAGGCAGGGGAGTGCAGAGCACTGCAGCCAGGGGGAGGCTGAGGAGACTGAAGATGGTGAGAGCTAACATGCTGGAGAAGAGGATTCTCTCTCTCTGTCACTGAGAGCAGTATCAGGAGGCTGGTAGGCAGTCAGGCTGGTAGGCAGTCAGGCTGGTAGACAGTCAGGCTGGTAGGCAGTAAGGCTGGTAGACAGTCAGGCTGGTAGACAGTCAGGCTGGTAGGCAGTAAGGCTGGTAGACAGTCAGGCTGGTAGACAGTCAGGCTGGTAGACAGTCAGGCTGGTAGGCAGTAAGGCTGGTAGACAGTCAGGCTGGTAGGCAGTAAGGCTGGTAGACAGTCAGGCTGGTAGACAGGCTGGTAGGCAGTAAGGCTGGTAGACAGTCAGGCTGGTAGACAGTCAGGCTGGTGGTCAGACAGTTGCTCTCTGCTCCTTTTATGTCAGTCAGAGAGGGAGGATCAGGGCTGGTGAACTCGGGATTTCATTGGTAGATCATCATGTGGACTAATGTCACTGTTCATTTCATTGTCAACAACAGCCAGTAGAGAGGTGGAGTCAGGTGAGCCAGAAATTACATAAACACTACAGCTGTTGTCTTCACCATGTTCACCTGCCAATATACAGAATACAGAGGAGGATAAGAACACGATTAGGGTAGAGGAGAGGGGGGGGGGATAGAAGGGTGGGAGAGAGGAGGTGAAGGGAGAGGAGAGGGGGGAGGAGAGAAGAGGAGAGGGAGAGGAAAGGGTAGATTAGAGGGGAGAGGGGAAGGAGAGAAGAAACAGTATACGGTGTTGTCTCCCTCTCTCCTCCATCTGCTATTCTCTCTCTCAGCCTGTCTCTCCTGCCCAATCCCACCCCCACTACTGTGGACGTCAAGCACAAAATCGCCCTAGCCATCTTGCCTGTGTCGTGAGCTGGGGCACCAGCTAGATATTGTAGATAGATATGAATAACAATCACTTATCTGCCTTACTGTACTCTGCTCATTCCGACGTAGTTTAGAACACCATATTTGGTCATTCCTTCCTAGCATCAACATGTATCAGAATGTCTGTATGCTCTAAATGTGGGGGAATTTAGCTGCCATCATTGGGAAAAGCACATTTGTCACCACTGGTTGCAACCTTCTATTAAATGTCTTAGCCAAAGACGGACAGTTTGTTGTGTTCAAACTTTATTGATTAATCTCACTCTTGGGTGCATTATTTCGAAATGTAGATGTGTGCAGTGGAAAACTCCACAACAATGCACATCAAGAAATAAGTAGGGGCTTTATTTCATACCATACAAAGGCCCTTCTCTGTATAGGAAACCTTTGAGACAAGAAATGATTATAAACTGTAGCCTGCCAGCACACACCTCAAGTCTCCCACCACTGTCAGGACAGCGGAGTCACTAGTCGTCCTTCACAGGAGAGACTCCATACGCGTCTCTTTAGAGACCAGGGTTAGGGTTAGGGCTGGCCATCTTTCAGAGGAGACTCCAGACGCGTCTCTTTAGAGACCAGGGTTAGGGTTAGGGCTGGCCATCTTTCAGAGGAGACTCCAGACGCGTCTCTTTTGTGAACACCTGGCTCCTCCTCCGCTGACCTCTCCACCTCTTAACCCACCGGTTATGGCCGGTCATGTTTGGGCAGCTCTGTGGCGACACCCTCTGGTCATCCTCGGGTCCCCCCCCCCCCCCCCCCCGGCTGAGGACCCCCCCCTCCGTACCTCCCAGTCCAAGCCCCTTGTCTCTAGCACCCCCACACAGGGCACTGACTTTGCTTAAAGTTTTGTTTTAATTTGTCGATCCGCCGTGTGATTTACATCTGCTCCAAAAGTTAATGGTTCTAAATTGTCCCATGCTACACCCCTCCACTGAGTTTCATGAAAATCGTTCTGGTAATTTTTTGCATAATCCTGCTAACAAATAAATAAACCAATATAAAAAATAAACATGTGTTTGTGTGTGTGCATGTGTGTGCGTATGTGTGTGTTTGTGGTCAGAGGCATCTGGATTTTTTTATAACATTCCTCGGATACACTATCTGAATAGATGATTGACATCTTTACTGTTCATTCCATCTGTCTGTCTGTCATCCGTGTCACCAATCTCCCCCTGGCAGTTCCAGTCAGAGAAGCTTCAGAAAAACCTGATGAACAACAAACTTGTTTTATTCGTACAGATGTACAGTTGCAATGAAAATCATTCATCCCACATTCAGTGTTAATTTCGTCTACGAAAACTATGACAAAAAATATTTGTCATTTACCTTTATTTAGTTATCGTCAGGAGACGATAACTACATGAAAACGAATTTATGATGACAAACATTTTGATGAAATCTACTGATATTTTTATCAACAAATAAAAACTAGACACAAATGTTAGGTTTGGGAAGAGATCCAATCAGAATGCTGAGATTTCCATTTCCAAGTCGTGGCTCACGCTGAAAACAACTCGAACACAGGCAGGGAGAGCGCATAGAAATGTAATTCAGTAGCTTTGTCCATCAGTCTAATAGATGTCTCCTCCAGGGGTATTTGAGTTTGGAAATTCTAGAGAAATGGTTAAATAATGCCTTACACTTTAACTAAACCCATCCGATTTTAGTCTACTAAATCTAGATTTAGTCGACTAAAATTGTAGTGCTATTTAGTCAGCTAAAACTAGACTAAAACGAAATCAATTCAGATTACTAAAATATAGTCTCGCGAGCCAGACGAGTCGACTTCCGGCCTGGACTGTCAACTACGTCTGGTATTCAGACGCAGAACTTTTGATGAAGGAAGTTGGGGGGGGAAACGGGCGGATATCCTGTCAAAAGTCCGTAGAGAGTAGTAGACAGTCCGGACTGGAAGTGATTAGTTTTTTTAAGAACTTCCTTTTACAAATTCTAAACGGCTGAAGTCCAGACTCTCTCCGCTGGAGAGAGTCTGGCTCCGAAACTAACTAAAATATGACTAAAACTAAATAGCATCTTAGTCAAAAAGACTGTGACTAGAACTAAATCAAAATTTGCTGTCAAAATGTACACTGCCCCCATTGCAAATAAGGTTTGTTGGCAAAATGTACAAACATGCCCTGGAACTGCTGAGCTTCCCCTTCCACTGCCAGCGTGTGGAGGGCAAAATGGATTTAATCAAGTATCAGGAAAACCTAGGAGTCATGTCATGCTCTCTGTGAGGAAGTTGAAGCTTGGGAGTCATTGGACCTTCAACAGGACGATCATGTTTGGGCAGCTCTGTGGCGACCCCCCGTACTTCCCAGTCCAAGCCCCATATCTCTAGCACCCCCTCACGGGGCACTGACTTTGCTTGAAGTCGCACTGAAACGGACGTTTGAGATCATCTAACTTCCGTAGTTTGACGTATTTCCGACGCACACAAGTTATGAGGGTGGGACATTAGTTTAGAGGAATTTGATTGGAACATTGACAAGTGGACGGGTTTTAAGAACTTTAGACAGATTCGATAGAAGGATAGCGTTGATTGACGGATGGATGTCGTGAGATTATTGGCCTAAAATCTAAGGTACCTGTTGTCGTCATTGCACGTGACCTACCGTTTTCCAGGAAGTAAGAAATGATATACTTTGATATAAGATTACAACAAAAGTAGAATTTTTTACATTTTTTGGCATACATTGTTGAATAGGTGAACACTTTGACCCATTATGTGAACCAAAATGGGACAGAATGTTTTTTTCATTTCAGTGCGACTTTAAAGTTTTGTTTTAATTTGTCAATCCGCTGTGTGATTCACATCTGCTCCAAAGTTTAATGGTTCTAAATTGTCCCATGCTACACCCCTCCACTGAGTTTCATGAAAATCAGTCTGGTAATTTTTTGCATAATCCCGCTAACAAATAAATTAACCAATATAAAAAAATAAAAAATAAACACGTGTTTGTGTGTGCGTATGTGTGTTTGTTTGCGGTCAGAGGCATCTGGATTTTTTTATAACATTCCTCGGATATGCTAGCTGAAGAGATGATTGACAGACCAGTATGTGGTGAACTATCTTCACACGCTTCTCTACCTTTACGCTTGATCATTACTGTTCATTCCATCTGTCTGTCTGTCATCCGTGTCACCAGTCTTCCCCTGGCAGTTCCAGTCAGAGAAGCTTCAGAAAAACCTGTTGAACAACAAACTTGTTTTATTCGTACAGATGTACAGTTGCAATGAAAATCATTCATCCCCCATTCAGTGTTAATTTCGTCTACGAAAACTATGACAAAAAATATTTGTCATTTACCTTTATTTAGTTATCGTCAGGAGATGATAACTACATAAAAACATATTTATGATGACAAACATTTTGATGAAATCTACTGATATTTTTATCAGCAAATAAAAACTAGACACAAATGTTAGGTTTGGGAAGAGATCCAATCAGAATGCTGAGATTTCCATTTCCAAGTCATGGCTCACGCTGAAAACAACTCAAACACAGGCAGGGAGAGCGCATAGAAATGTAATTCAGTAGCTTTGTCCATCAGTCTAATAGATGTTTCCTCCAGGGGTATTTGAGTTTGGAAATTCTAGAGAAATGGTTAAATAATGCCTTACACTTTAACTAAACCCATCCGATTTTAGTCTACTAAATCTAGATTTAGTCGACTAAAATTGTAATGCT
The DNA here is from genome assembly GCF_949987555.1 of Borostomias antarcticus. NCBI lineage: Eukaryota > Metazoa > Chordata > Actinopteri > Stomiiformes > Stomiidae > Borostomias > Borostomias antarcticus. The sequence continues at coordinate 3,014,779 of NC_140244.1, forward strand.
CTTTAGTCAACTAAAACTAGACTAAAACGAAATCAATTCAGATTACTAAAATATAGTCTCGCGAGCCAGACGAGTCGACTTCCGGCCCGGACTGTCAACTACGTCCAGTATTCAGACGCAGAAACTTTGATGAAGGAAGTTGGGGGGAAAAACGGGCGGATATCCTGTCAAAAGTCCGTAGAGAGTGATGGTGGAAACTTAATTTACACATTACTGATCAATGATTATTCAGAAGAGAGATCTTTCTGTAGTTTATTTAACAAGGAGTAAGCACATATTAATACACAATACAGTACCCAAGCTTCAGGCATGGTCCAATACAGTTCTGACAAGTATCTTATGACAAAGACAGTTAAGTAACAGTAATAGACAATTACAATACCGTGACAGCAGCAGAGTAGCATGAAGTTGACGTCAAAGTAAAGTAGCGTGGACAACAGGTGTGAGCTAGCATGCTAACATGCTAGCTTGCTAAGCTAAGCTAAAGCTAGCGTAAGATAGGGTGAGCGCACAAGCTAAAGGGTAAAAGCTAACAGCTCAAAAGCTACCATTCACATCAGTTTTCTCCACTTTATATATGTTTACAATAGGTTCGGCCTGCAGGCCTGCATTTCTCATTGGTCAGTCTGATCAGTTCCAACTTGTGATTGGCCATTCTAGGTTGCTCCCATCTTGGGAGAGACAAGTCTAGTGACATAAATCATAAATGCCGCAGTGATCTGGCAACGAATCTGCCGCATGAACATGATTCCAGCTCCAGATTAGACTAGGGTACTGACCTATATCTAATGTCCGATGAAGCAACTTTACAGCTGTTGTTGACGGCGTTTTGCTGACCGGGTCAGTCCGAGACCCCTCTGACCTTTTATACACTGATATCAGAGTCACTGTAGCCTGAACTAGCTTTATATGGACAGCAATGAGACTGGTGAAGTTCTGCCCCAAAAACCACTTCAAGAGTAGTAGACAGTCCGGACTGGAAGTGATTAGTTTTTTTAAGAACTTCCTTTTACAAATTCTAAGCGGCTAAAATCCAGATTCTCTCCGCTGGAGAGTCTGGCTCTGAGATTAACTAAAATATATCTCAAATGTTTGTGTGTGTGTGTATGCATATGTGTGTTTGCGGTCAGAGGCATCTGGATTTTTTAATAACATTCCTCGGATACGCTAGCTGAAGAGATGATTGACAGACCAGGATGTGGTGAACTATCTTCACACGCTTCTCTACCTTTACGCTTGATCTTTACTGTTCATTCCATCTGTCTGTCTGTCATCCGTGTCACCAGTCTCCCCCTGGCAGTTCCAGCCAGAGAAGCTTCAGAAAAACCTGATGAACAACAAACTTGTTTTATTCGTACAGATGTACAGTTGCAATGAAAATCATTCATCCCACATTGTTTTAATTTTGTCTACGAAAACTATGACAATTTTTTTTTTGTCATTTACCTTTATTTAGTTATCATCAGGAGAAGATAACTACATAAAAACGAATTTATGATGACAAACATTTTGATGAAATCTACTGATATTTTCATCAACAAATAAAAACTAGACACAAATATTAGGTTTGGGAAGAGATCCAATCAGAATGCTGAGATTTCCATTTCCAAGTCATGGCTCACGCTGAAAACAACTCGAACACAGGCAGGGAGAGCGCATAGAAATGTAATTCAGTAGCTTTGTCCATCAGTCTAATAGATGTCTCCTCCAGGGGTATTTGAGTTTGGAAATTCTAGAGAAATGGTTAAATAATGCCTTACACTTTAACTAAACCCATCCGATTTTAGTCTACTAAATCTAGATTTAGTCGACTAAAATTGGAGTGCTATTTAGTCAACTAAAACTAGACTAAAACCAAATCAATTCAGATTACTAAAATATAGTCTCGCGAGCCAGACGAGTCGACTTCCGGCCCGGACTGTCAACTACGTCTGGTAGACGGGTGGATATCCTGTCAAAAGTCTGTAGAGAGTAGTAGACAGTCCGGACCGGAAGTGAATCGTTTTTTTAAGAACTTCCTTTTTCAAATTCTAAGCGGCTGAAGTCCGTCTCTGCTGGTGGGTGCATGGAGATTGCCTGGTCCATAGTAGTTCTAGCAGTAGCTGTTACATACAGCTGCAGCAGCTAGCCCACCTCACATTTTCTCCAGGAAATGTACTTTCTAGTTATTAGGTGGGCTAGCTTGTAAGAGCTAGCCCAACTTGTGATATTCCCACTATTTCTTTCTTTCTTTCTTTATTAGGTGGGCTAGCTTGCAGAAGCTAGCCCAACTTGTGATATTCCCACTATTTCTTTCTTTCTTTCTTTATTAGGTGGGCTAGCTTGCAGAAGCTAGCCCAACTTGTGATATTCCCACTATTTCTTTCTTTCTTTATTATTATTCTCCCCACTTTTTTGAACCTTAACTAGTTCTTCATACTTTGTCCTAGAAACTTCATTCAAACTTTAAAATGTTCATAATGTTTAGCTCTTGAACGGATCCATTCAGATTTTTGATATTTGTTATAGTTTTTAAGAAATTTAACTTTTAAAACTATTTTTGTCCCATTGAAACTGCTTGAAACTGCTTTTGGAATGTTCAGAAACTTTATGTTTTTAGAGTGGTGGCAGCAGTTGCTTTGAAAATATTCACACATTTTGTAAACTGCTGGCACTTCTACAGTTTTTAAAGCTCACACACATATTATACATCAAAATGTTCACACAACTGTGCTGATTCGTACAATGTAAGTATCTAAGCAGTGTGACGTAGAGTTTTCGCTGTATGACGATTTGTTCGGCAACTGCTCTCCTCATTGAAACGTATGGCAACGCACTCTAGCTTTTGAGCTGCTAATTTTGCATTTTTACTCTTTTTCTAACTTGTCACTATGCCTACAGTTTTAACAGCTCATACACATATTATATATCGAAACGTTCCCATAACTGTGCTGATTCGTACAATGTAAGTATCTAAGCCGTGTGACTTATAGTTTTCGCTGTATGACGATTTGTTCAGCAACTGCGCTCTCCATTGAAACGTATGGGCCCACACTACCTTTTGAGCTGCTAATTTTGCAGCTCCTAACATCATAGGAGAGACATGGCAAACATTGGTGTATGTCTGTGTGTGCATAAATGTGCCTGGGCCCAGATAGAGGCAGGGGTTGGGGTAGGGTGGGGGGTAGGAAAAGGATACGGACCCGGGTTAGGGTGAGGGGAAGGGGATCTGAGCCCAGGACTGGTGTATGTCAGTGTGTGTGTGAGTGTGCCTGGGTCCAGGTAGAGGCAGGGGTCAGGGGTAGGGTGGGGGTAGGAAGAGGATACGGACCCGGGGTAGGGTGAGGGGAAGGGGGTACTGGACCCAGGCCTAAGGCCGGAAGTGGACTGTTGTATGTCTGTGTGTGCGTGTGTGTGTGTTAACTAATTTGCTACGACATCTGCAGCAGACACAGGGGTATCTATCGGACTCAGGGTGGTCTGCTGGTGACAGTGGGGCATCCACTGGACCTGGTTAGAAGATAGGAGGGAGGGAGAGACGCACTAGGGAGAGGGGAGGCAGAACAGGGTTAGTAGCACACGGAGCAATATATAGAGCAATACATTACGTCAAACTACATTTTCAGAGCAAGAAAGGCTAAGAGCATCATGGGAGAGGTGTGGCAAGCACTAATGTGTGTGTGTGTGTGTGCGTGCCTGGGCCCCGATAGAGGCAGGGGTTGGGGTAGGGTGGGGGGTAGGAAAAGGATACGGACCCGGGTTAGGGTGAGGGGAAGGGGATCTGAGCCCAGGACTGGTGTATGTCAGTGTGTGTGTGAGTGTGCCTGGGTCCATCTTTCTTTCATCCATCCATCCATCTTTCTTTCTTTCATCCATCCATCCATCCATCTTTCTTTCTCTTTCATCCATCCATCCATCCATCCATCTTTCTTTCTTTCTCTTTCTTTCTCCATCCATCCATCCATCCATCCATCCATCCATCCATCCATCCATCAATCCATCTTGGTCTCCAATGAGGGGTGGATGGGGATGACCTGGCAATCACTGACCTGCCCCCCACAACCTCTGACCTGAGAGGGCGGAGTCTCGCCACCACGCCACTATCCACGCCACCGTCCCCACATCTCAGACCCTGAGTTGGCTAAAGACGCAGTTTTCACGGTTGGGTGCATGTAGGTGGTCCGGGGAGCAGTACACTGTCCTAGACCGGCTCTGACCCGAGGGGGCGGAGTCTCGTCACAACGCCACTATCCACGCCATTGTCCCCACATCTCAGCCCCTGAGTGAGCTACAGACACACGGTCTTCACTGTTGGGTGCATGGAGATTGCCCGGATGTCAGTGCACTGCCCCCGACCTGCTCTGACCTGAGGGGGCAGAGTCTCACCACCACGCCACTATCCATGCCACGGACCTCACAACACAGCCTCTGAGGTGGCTAGAGAGACACGGTCTTCGCCAGTGGGTGCATGGAGATTGCCCGGTCCGTAGTAGTTCTAGCAGTAGCTGTTACATAAAGCTGCAGCAGCTAGCCCACCTCACATTTTCTCCAGGAAATGTACTTTCTAGTTATTATTATTCTCCCCGCTTTTTTGAACCTTAACTAGTTCTTCATACTTTGTGCTAGAAACTTCATTCAAACTTTAAAATGTTCATGACGTTCAGCTCTTGAACGGATCCATTCAGATTTTTTATAGTTTTTTAGAAATTGAACTTTTAAAACTATTTTTGTCCTATTGAAACTGCATGAAACTGCTTTTGAAATGTTCAGAAACTTTATGTTTTTAGAGTGGTGGCAGCAGTTGCTTTGAAAATATTCACACATTTTGTAAACTGCTGGCACTCCTACAGTTTTAACAGCTCATACACATATTATATATCGAAACGTTCCCATAACTGTGCTGATTCGTACAATGTAAGTATCTAAGCCGTGTGACTTATAGTTTTCGCTGTATGACGATTTGTTCGGCAACTGCGCTCTCCATTGAAACGTATGGGCCCACACTCTACCTTTTGAGCTGCTAATTTTGCATTTTTACCCTTTTTCTAACTCGTCGCCATGCTTACAATTTTAAAGCTACACAGATATATCATATCTTAAAATGTTCAGCATTTTCTCAGGATTCCTACGGTGTCAATATCTAGGCTGTGACATTCATACTTTTTGAGAGAGAGCTGTCTGAATCGGACATGCCTTTCCATTGAAGTGAATGAGAGGATGCTCACAGTGTCAGTTGGGATTTGAATTTGGGGACACGTGCAGGCTCTCTGTACAGGCACCCTTTTATGACTATTGTGGTAGCATTCATATTCATTAATGCCTTCCATCCATCTTTCCTTCCTTTCCTTCCTTCCATCCTTCCTTCCTTCTTTCCTTCCTTCCTTCCTTCCTTCCTTCCTTTCTTCCATCCTTCCATCCATCCTTTCTTCCCTTCCTTCCTTCCTTCCTTCCTTCCTTCCATCCATCCTTTCTTCCATCCTTCCTTCCATCCTTCCTTCCTTCTTTCCTTCCTTCCTTCCTTTCTTCCTTCCATCCATCCTTCCATCCTTCCTTCCATCCATCTTTCCTTCTTTCCTTCCTTCCTTCCTTCCATCCTTCCATCCATCCATCCTTCCTTCCCTTCCTTCCATCTTTCCTTCCTTCCTTCCTTCCTTCCATCCATCCATCCTTCCATCCTTCCTTCCTTCTTTCCTTCCTTCCTTCTTTCTCTTTCTTTCATCCATCCATCCTTCTTTCTTTCTTTCTTTCTTCCTTCCATCCTTGCTTCCTTCCATCCTTGCTTCCTTCTTTCTTTCTTTCTTTCTCTTCATGGTGGCGTGGTGGTCTCGCCACCACGCCACAGACCCCACAACTCAGCCCCTGATTGAGCTAGAAACACACAGTCTTCACCAGTGGGTGCAAGGAGACTGCCCAGAGGTCTTCATGGTGGAGTCAGGTAGGTGGCCCGGAGAGGGGTACAATGTCCCCGACTGGCTCTGACCGGAGGGGGTGGAGTCTCATCACCACGCCACTATCCATGCCACGGGCCCCACAACTCAACCCCTGAGTGGGCTAGAGACACAGTCTTCATTGGTGGATGCATTGAAATTGCCCAGAGGTCACTGTACTGTCCCCGACTAGCTGTGACCCAAGGGGGCGGGGCCTAACCAGCACGTCACTATCCACGCCACGGGCCCCACAACTCAGCCCCTGAGTGGGCTAGAGACACACGGTCTTCACCGGTTGAGTCAGGTAGGTGGCCCGGAGAGGGCTACACTGTCCCTGACTGGCTCTGACCTGAGGGGGCGGAGTCTCACCCCCACGCCACTATCCACGCCACGGCCCCACAACTCAGCCCCTGAGTGGGCTAGAGACACATGGTCTTCACCGGTGCGGGCGGGTAGGTGGCCCCGAGAGGGGTACACTGTCCTCGACCATCTCTGACCTGAGGGGGCGGAGTCTCACCACCATGCCACTGTCCACACCACAGACCCCACAACTCAGCCCCTGATTGGGCTAGAGACGCACGGTCTTTGCCGGTGGGTGCATGGAGATTGCCTGGTCCGTAGTAGTTCTAGCAGTAGCTGTTACATACAACTGCAGCAGCTAGCCCACCTCACATTTTCTCCAGGAAATGTACTTTCTAGTTATTATTATTCTCCCCGCTTTTTGTCTCCTTTATTACTTCTTCATACTTTGTGCTAGAAACTTCATTCAAACTTTAAAATGTTCACGATGTTTAGCTCTTTAACGGATGTATTCCGATTTTTTATAATTTTTATAGTTTTTTAGTAATTTAACTTTTAATAGTAATTTTTGTGCCATTGAAACTGCTGGTGGAATGTTCAGTATCATTATGTTTTTAGAGTGGTGGCAGCTGTTGCTTTTAAAATATTTACATATTTTGTAAACTGCTGGCACTCCTACAGTTTGAAAGCTCAAACACTTATTATACATCAAAACTTTCACACAACTGTGCTGATTCGTACAATGCAAGTATCTAAGCTGTGTGACTTATACTTTTCGCTGTATGACGATTTGTTCGGCAACTGCGCTCTCCATTGAAACGTATGGGCCCACACTCTACCTTTTGAGCTGCTAATTTTGCATTTTTACCCTTTTTCTAACTCGTTGCCATGCCTACAGTTTTTAAGCTACACAGACATATCATAGCCTAAAATGTTCAGCATTTTCTCAGGATTCCTACGGTTTCAATATCTAGGCTGTGACCTTCATACTTTTTGAGAGAGCTGTCTGAAGCCAACATGCCTTTCCATTGAAGTGAATAAGAGGATGCTCACAGTGTCAGTTGGGATTTGAATTTGGGGACACGTGCAGGCTCTCTGTACAGGCACCCTTTTATGACTACTGTGGTAGAATTCATATTCATTTCTTCCTTCCTTCCTTCCTTCATTCCTTCCTTCCTTCCTTCCTTCCATCCATCCATACTTCCTTCCTTCCTTCCTTCCTTCCTTCTGTCCTTCCATCCTTCCTTCCTTCCATTCTTCCTTCCATCCATCCATCCATCCTTCCCTCCTTCCATTCCTTCCTTCTGTCTTGCTTTCTTTCTTTGTTTCTTTCCTTCCTTCCTTCCTTCCTTCCTTCCTTCCTTCCTTCCATCCTTCCCTTCCTTCTTTCTTTCTTTCTTTCCTTCCTTCCTTCCATCCTTCCTTCCTTCCATCCTTCCCTTCCTTCCATCCTTCCTTCTTTCTTTCTTTCCTTCATTCCTTCCTTCCTTCCATCCTTCCTTCCTTCCTTCCATCCTTCCTTCTTTCTTTTTATCTTTCCTTCCTTCCATCCTTCATTCCTTCCATCCTTCCTTCCATCCTTCCTTCTGTCCTTCCTTCCTTTCTTCCATCCTTCCTTCCATCCTTCCTTCCGTCCTTCCATCCTTCCATTCCTTCCTTCCTCCCATCCTTCCTTCCCTTCTTTCTTTCTTTCTTTCTTTCCTTCCTTCCATCCTTCCTTCCATCCTTCCTTCCATCCATCCTTCCTTCCTTCCATCCTTCCTTCCTTTCTTCCATCCCATCCTTCCTTCCATCCTTACCTTCCATCCATCCTTCCTTTCCTTTCTTCCTTCCCTTCCTTCCTTCCTTTCTTTCTTTCTTTCTTTCTTCCATTTCTTATATTCAAAGAAATATTCAGAATGACACTTTTTCAGGCTGCAAACTCATATTAATATATTTTCTCCTCTTTCAGCTATTGAACTCAATAAAACTATGAGTTATGATGAGTGGTCTAGTCTATTTTTGAGTGTAGTACTAGCAGTACTTATAACAAACACCTACTGCAACACCTCTACAGCTACTGCTCCGCCCGGGGTGGGCTATAGACACATGGTCTCCAATGAGGGGTGCATGGGGATGGCCTGGCAATCACTGACCTGCCCCCCACAACCTCTGACCTGAGGGGGCGGAGTCTCGCCACCACGCCACTATCCACGCCAACGTCCCCACATCTCAGACCCTGAGTTGGCTAAAGACGCAGTTTTCACGGTTGGGTGCATGTGGGTGGTCCGGGGAGCAGTATGCTGTCCTCGACCGGCTCTGACCCGAGGGGGGGGAGTCTCGTCACAACGCCACTATCCATGCCACTGTCCCCACATCTGAGCCCCTGAGTGAGCTACAGACACACGGTCTTCACTGTTGGGTGCATGGAGATTGCCTGGATGTCAGTGCACTGCCCCCGACCTGCTCTGACCGGAGGGGGCGGAGTCTCGCCATCACGCCACTATCCTTGCCACGGACCTCACAACACAGCCTCTGAGGTGGCTAGAGACAGGCAGGTGTGTAGCCCGGCATGGCCTACACTGTCCATGACCGGCTCTGACCTAAGGGGGCGGAGTCACGCCACCACGCCACTGAACATGCTACGGACACCACAACTCAGTCCTTGAGTGGGCTGGAGACACATGGTCTTCCCTGGTGAAGGCAGGTGGATAGCCCGGTGCGGCCCACACTGTTCACGCCTGGCTCTGAACCAAGCGGGCGGAGTCACGCCACCACGCCACAGACCCCACAACTCAGCCCCTGATTGAGCTAGAGACACACAGTCTTCACCAGTGGGTGCAAGGAGACTGCCCGGAGGTCTTCATGGTGGAGTCAGGTAGGTGGCCCGGAGAGGGGTACACTGTCCCCGACTGGCTCTGACCTGAGGGGGTGGAGTCTCACCCCCACGCCACTATCCACGCCACGGCCCCACAACTCAGCCCCTGAGTGGGCTAGAGACACATGGTCTTCACCGGTGCGGGCGGATAGGTGGCCCGGAGAGGGGTACACTGTCCTCGACCAGGTAAAGGTAACCCAAGTTAAGGTCATTTAACTTTTAATAGTAATTTTTGTGCCATTGAAACTGCTGGTGGAATGTTCAGTATCATTATGTTTTTAGAGTGATGGCAGCTGTTGCTTTGAAAATATTTACACATTTTGTAAACTGCTGGCACTCCTACAGTTTTGAAAGCTCACACGTATTATACATCAACACTTTCACACAACTGTGCTGATTCGTACAATGTAAGTATCTAAGCCGTGTGACTTATAGTTTTCGCTGTATGACGATTTGTTCGGCAACTGCGCTCTCCATTGAAACGTATGGGCCCACACTCTACCTTTTGAGCTGCTAATTTTGCATTTTGACCCTTTTTCTTTCTTGTCGCCATGCCTACAGTTTTTAAGCTACACGGACATATCATAGCCTAAAATGTTCAGCATTTTCTCAGGATTCCTACGGTGTCAATATCTAGGCTGTGACCTTTATACTTTTTGAGAGAGAGCTTTCTGAAGCCAACATGCCTTTCCATTGAAGTGAATGAGAGGATGCTCACAGTGTCAGTTGGGATTTGAATTTGGGGACACGTGCAGGCTCTCTGTACAGGCACCCTTTCATGACTACTGTGGTAGCATTCATATTCATTCCTTCCTTCCTTCCTTCTGTCCTTCCTTCCTTCTTTCCTTCCTTCCATGCATCCCTCCTTCCTTCCATCCTTCCTTCCATCCTTCCTTCCTTCCTTCCTTCCCCCCTTCCTTCCTTCCTTCTTGCTTTCTTTCTTTCCTTCCTTCCTTTTCTTCCTTTCCTTCCTTCCATCCTTCCTTCCTTCCCTTCCTTCTTGCTTTCTTTGTTTCCTTCCTTTCCTTCCTTTCCTTCCCTTCCTTCCTTCCTTCCTTTTCTTCCTTTCCTTCTTGCTTTCTTTGTTTCCTTCCTTTCCTTCCTTTCCTTCCTTCTTTCTTTCCTTCCATCCTTCCTTTCCTTCCTTCCTTCCTTCCATCCTTCCTTCCTTCCATCCTTACTTCCCTTCCATCCTTCCTTCTTTCTTTCCTTCCTTCCATCCTTCCTTCCCTTCCATCCTTCCTTCTTTCCTTCCTTCCTTCCTTCCTTCCATCCATCCATCCTTCCATTCCCTTCTGTCCTTCCTTCCATCCTTCCTTCCTTCCTTCCTTCCCTCCTTCCATTCCTTCCTTCCTTCTTGCTTTCTTTCCTTCCTTCCTTCCCTTCCTTCTTTCTTTCCTTCCTTCCTTCCCTTCCTTCCTTCCTTCCTTCCTTCCTTCCATCCTTCCTTCCTTCTTTCCTTCCTTCCTTCCTTCCTTCCTTCCCTTCCTTCCTTCCATCCTTCCTTCCCTTCCATCCTTCTTTCCTTCCTTCCTTCCATCCTTTCTTCCATCCATCCTTCCATCCTTCCTCCTTTCTTTCTTTCTTTCCTTCCATCCTTCCTTCCATCTTTCCTTCCCTTCCTTCCATCCTTCTTTCTTTCCTTCCTTCCTTCCTTCCTTCCATCCTTTCCTTCCTTCCATCCTTCCTTTCTTCCTTCCTTCCTTCCTTCCTTCCTTTCCTTCCATCCTTCCCTTCCTTCCTTTCTTTCTTTCTTCCTTATATTAAATGAAATATTCAGAATGACACTTTTTCAGGCTGCAAACTCATATCAATATATTTTCTCCTCTTTCAGCTATTGAACTCAATAAAACTATGGGTTATGATGAGTGGTCTAATCTATTTTTGAGTGTAGTACTAGCAGTACTTATAACAAACACCTACTGCAACACCTCCACAGCTACTGCTCGGCCCGGGGTGGGCTATAGACACATGGTCTCCAATGAGGGGTGCATGGGGATGGCCTGGCAATCACTGACCTGCCCCCCACAACCTCTGATCTGAGGGGGTGGAGTCTCGCCACCACGCCACTATCCACGCCACCGTCCCCACATCTCAGACCCTGAGTTGGCTAAAGACGCAGTTTTCACGGTTGGGTGCATGTGGGTGGTCCGGGGAGCAGTTCACTGTCCTAGACCGGCTCTGACCCGAGGGGGCGGGGTCTCGTCTCTGTCCCCACATCTCAGCCCCTGAGTGAGCTACAGACACACGGTCTTCACTGTTGGGTGCATGGAGATTGCCCAGATGTCAGTGCACTGCCCCCGACCTGCTCTGACCGGAGGGGGCGGAGTCTCGCCATCACGCCACTATCCACGCCACGGACCTCACAACAGAGCCTCTGAGGTGGCTAGAGACACACAGTCTTCACTGGTGAAGGCAGGTGGGTAGCCCGGCATGGTCTACACTGTCCACGACCGGCTCTGACCCAAGGGGGAGTCTCACCCTCACGCCACTATCCACGCCATGGCCCCACAACTCAGCCCCTGAGTGGGCTAGAGACACATGGTCTTCACCGGTGCGGGCGGGTAGGTGGCCCGGAGAGGGGTACACTGTCCTCGACCAGCTCTGACCTGGGGGGGCGGAGTCTCACCACCACGCCACTATCTACGCCACGGGCTCCACAACTCAGCCCCTGATTGGGCTAGAGACACATGGTCTTCACCGGTGCGGGCGGGTAGGTGGTCCGGAGAGGGGTACACTGTCCTCGACCAGCTCTGACCTGAGGGGGCGGAGTCTCACCACCATGCCACTGTCATCCATCCCGGTGGGTGCATGGAGATTGCCTGGTCCGCAGTAGTTCTAGCAGTAGCTGTTACATACAGCTGCAGCAGCTAGCCAACCTCACATTTTCTCCAGGAAATGTACTTTCTAGTTTGATATAAGATTACAACAAAAGTAGAATTAAGTAAATTTTTTGGCATACATTGTTGAATAGGTGAACACTATGACCCATTATGTGAACCAAAATGGGACAGAATGTTTTTTTCATTTCAGTGCGACTTTAAAGTTCTGTTTTAATTTGTCGATCCGCCGTGTGATTTACATCTGCTCCAAAATTGAATGGTTCTAAATTGTCCCATGATACACCCCTCCACTGAGTTTCATGAAAATCGGTCTGGTAATTTTTTGCATAATCCTGCTAACAAATAAATTAACCAATATAAAAACATAAAAAATAAACACGTGTTTGTGTGTGTGTGTGCATGTGTGTGCGTATGTGTGTTTGTTTGCGGTCAGAGGCATCTGGATTTTTTTATAACATTCCTCGGATAGGCTAGCTGAAGAGATGATTGACAGACCAGGATGTGGTGAACTATCTTTACGCTTGATCTTTACTGTTCATTCCATCTGTCTGTCTGTCATCCATGTCACCAATCTCCCCCTGGCAGTTCCAGTCAGAGAAGCTTCAGAAAAACCTGATGAACAACAAACTTGTTTTATTTGTACAGATGTACAGTTGCAATCAAAATCATTCATCCCCCATTCAGTGTTAATTTCGCCTATGAAAACTATGACAACAAATATTTGTCATTTACCTTTATTTAGTTATCGTCTGGAGACGATAACTACATAAAAACGAATTTATGATGACAAACATTTTGATGAAATTTACTGATATTTTTATCAACAAATAAAAACTAGACACAAATGTTAGGTTTGGGAAGAGATCCAATCAGAATGCTGAGATTTCCATTTCCAAGTCGTGGCTCACGCTGAAAACAACTCGAACACAGGCAGGGAGAGCGCATAGAAATGTGATTCAGTAGCTTTGTCCATCAGTCTAATAGATGTCTCCTCCAGGGGTATTTGAGTTTGGAAATTCTAGAGAAATGGTTAAATAATGCTTTACACTTTAAAGGAGAATGCTTGTTTTTGACAATCTGGACCTTATTTACGGCATATTATAAGACGTTTGACTCACCGAGATAACTTTGTGGTAATTCGGAGGCCTGTAGAAGAAATTTAAAATCCAGCGTGAGCCAAATATATCCATGTAATGGCGGCGGACGTTGCACTGAGAATGCAGCTTCTAAAAAATCTATTTTCTGCCGCGAAACGGTTGTTTTCATCAATCTGTCTTTATGAATCGCTAGTTGTGCTTACATAGAGCGAGGGCTTGTGGTTTTTCACATGCCTCTGTAATATGATCTTTAGAAACATCTTTAGAAACTTTTTAGAAGTTTTTTAAGCCTGTCCGGTAGACCAGGAGGTTCGGATCTCTGAAGTTCGGATGAGTAGGGTCCTACTGTAGCTTCCCCACTTGCTACAGCACGCATGCGCACAGCGCGCAGACTGGCTATTCTCCATCTGTCCGTCACTCCTTCACAATCGCTACCTTGTCTGGGTCTGTTGCAACTCCCTCAGCAAAGAAGTGGCATTTAGAAAATTTGACCTTGAGCCCCTGCTTCTGTAGCCGAGAGAAGACCTCCTCCAGCCTCATGCTGCTGGACAGAGGACGAGAACACAATCACGTCATCTAGGTACAGTAAAACAGATTGATAACGGCAGTCTCCGAACATGCGCTCCATAAGGCGCTGAAAAGTGCTAGGGGCATTGCACAGTCCAAATGGCATCCTATTAAACTCGAATAAACCAAATGGAGTACAAAACGCTGTCTTTGCCCTGTCCTTTTCAACAACCTCCACTTGGTTGTAGCCATTTAGCTCCCACAAGTCCATCTAATGACTCGGCAATCCGTGGCAAAGGGAACGCATCTTTCCTAGTTTTGGCGTTGAGGCGGCGGTAGTCTACACACATTCTGTTTCCACCATCTTTCTTTTGTACCATGACGATGGGTGACGCATAAGCACTACTACTTTCTCTGATGATTTGGCTGTCCAGCAGTTGTTTTATGTGGGCCCTCACCATGTCGTATTAAGAAGGGATGATGCGACGGTACGGCTGACGCATCCCCCTCTTTCTTGACCACATCCCACTTTCCAAACATCATCCCTACTTTGGCACAAATCCAATGGTGTCTAATATGCCGACTCAGCACCAACCCATGCCCAAATATGTCCTTTTAGTACACCAGTATTTCCGGCAATGGGGGGGGGAATAGGGAGAAAGTTGGGAACCCTATCGGTACATGGGCAATCATAGACTGTTTTTGTAGACAAGACTGCAGTGCCAGCATTAATTAATTCAATCTTTTGGCAGATCAGGGAGGAAAAGAGGAGAACATTGGGAATTTAACAGGAAGAAATCGGGATATCTAAGCGGTCAGGGAGTGCGTACACTATTGCAGCTGCCATAAAACTGCTAGCCTCAGCAACTTTAAACTGCTGACCTAGTAGGAGAAGTAGGAGAACTCAACTTTCAACAGATCAGTTCCCTATGGCTACATCTAGTGGTTGTATCTGATATTGCTGTTGAGCAGTTAATTATTGGTTTCATCTGGTACTACTCTTGAGCAGATATCTGTTACAGCATTTAATGTTGTGACTATGTAAAACAATTTATACCATAGGATGATTATGATTACAATATTATGAAATGATTAAAATGCAGTTGAGCTAAATCAAATTAAATCACAACAGGATCTCAGATAATCAGATTAGTACAGCCCAAATCAGCTTCGCTCTTTGCAAACAGTGTTGTATTTATTAATCAACGCTGCCGCTTGTTGTTGCTCAGGTGCATCTAATCCCTCAAAAGGAGGTAAAACCCAATCAGCCCCCCCTCTGGTTTCACTTCCTGGAAGGGACACAGATGCTGTGCACTCATTGGGACATGTTGCAGGACATGTTGCAGGGACCATTATTAATGTACCGGCAGCTACACAAAATGGCCTCTTACCTCTCACTCTGACTTCGAAGGGCTCAGGGGAGTTAGCTACGGTCTCCTCCACTTGGCAGTGTCTGAGGGCTCGTCTCCATTCTGGGGCCTCTGCTACTCTAGGATCATCAAAGAGACTGGAGCCAAACTGCACAAACAACTCATGATAAAACCCTTTGATCACGTTCATACCTAGTACCCCAGGGGTTAACCTTTTTTTATGCTGCATTTGAGGGTCATCTGCATCTCTCACTACCAGGACACCCCTGCGTGTGACACATTTTCCCAGAATAGTGATGTCCAATTCCAAATATCCTAGGTATGGCAGCTCTAGACCATTTCCTGCCCGAAGATCTAACCATGCACAATCACCTAACTGAGCATTTGTGAGGTGATCGAAATGTTCTTTAAAAAAAACTCTCAGTGATCGTTGTGACCATGGACCCAGTATCCAACAATGATGGAACCACAATTTCCCCCATTCTAACCTCTACTACTGGACATTCGCTCACAAGTGCAGACATAACAGATGGATTTAGTTCTGAATTAAGCTTTGTCTCAGGATGTATGTGACTTTGCTCACTAGTAGTAGGCTCTTGTCCTTCTGCTTGGGCTTGTCCCTTTCAAGGCAGGGATGTTTTTGGGAAAGCTGCGGTGCAGTAACGTGCTTTATACAACGGTTAGTTCTGGTTCTTGATTCTGATTGGCTGGAAGCCGTGTTAAAATACTTTGTAACACACACCTGGGACCGCATATCATTCCATTTTTCAGTATTAATGCGCCTCCCATTTGATCCAATGCATTGTAGTTGTTGTTGTTGCTTGGCAACCCTTTTGTTAGGGGAACTATTTTGCTCGGCGGAATTGAGGGAATGATGCTTAGTTTTGAATAAATGTTAATATTTTACATTGCTGTGTGTTTATTTTACACAAATACCTGTAGTAACCGTTGTATAAAAGAAATAAACCACTTGAGGCCTCCGCTTCGCGTCGTGCCTAACAACGCCCCCTAGCTGTTATAAAATAACTATAACACACGGCCTCTCGTGGTTTATTGCTTAAATATGGCCCCTCTGATCACACCGAAAGCATATAGGCTTTCCATCAGGAGCTCTTCTAGCTTTAGGTGGAGGTTGAGCCCCACCCTCCTGTTTTGAGGGTTGCAGTGCCTTCATTAGCAAATCTAATTGTCTCTGTTGAGCTTCAATAAGGGCTTTCAGTTCAGAATAACTTGATTTATTTTCAATTGACTCACAGGACGCTTGTGCCTGGACTTCATTAGAAAACAGAGAGGAATGGTTATCCTTTTTAAATGACTGTCTTTCACACTGCGCTGTCCACTCAACAGCCTCCCTACGTACATCCCGAATTGTCCACTGGGGGTTTAAACAAACTTTGTCTCGCAATCTTATACTCAGACCATGGTCCTTGACCCCCTCACAAAATTGGTGACGCAGGTCTCTTTGGGATTTAGGCTTAGCTTGTTCGTCTGATTCAACAATCTGATCCATTTGGGACATAAGGGCATGGGAATAGTCCAACAATCACTCCCCCTCACGTTGTTTGCGGTTAAAAAACCTGTGCTGAAGAGAGATTAGAGAGTGTGAACATCCATATACCTCTCTCAATATTTGAAATATACCACCAACAGTCTCTCTCTCTTGTTTGGGAAGATATTTAACCTCTACACGGGCTGCCCCTTCTAAATGGTTATACACACAATTGGCTTTTTCTTTCTCAGACGATTTCAACTGGATATGGTTCTCAATCAGTTCAATCCATTCTTCCAGGGTAGGAGAGTGCTTTATCCAGATTGCCAGAGAACTTGGGTACCTTCTCATTCTGCTGGATGTAATCCACCCGTGTCCCCCCTTCAGTCTCTGCAGCTGGCTCCACATTGTCCCCAGTGCTGCTGGAAGCTCCAGGTTGAGCTGTTGGATGCAGTCTCTGCAGCTTCTGCTCCAACTCCTGTATGCGCTGCATCATCTCCGCCGGCTCCATGGCCTATGAGTGCTGAGAAGACAAATGGCCCTGGATCCTCTCTGCCGCGTGGCCCTGGCCCACTGCCGTTTCACGTGATCACAAACAAGTAAATACATAAAACAAAACAAAAAACATGTAATCCGCTTCCCCTATGAAAGGATGACTGCTTACTTAGCTAGATCCTGCCGACAACGCCATAATGTAACAGCCCCTACGTCCCTAGCTTAAGAATGACAACTGAGAATGTACGTTTAAAATAGCAATATTATTTATTACAACGTCCTGCTTGACAAAGACATGTAGGCCCACGTTGACCTCTTTCCAATCGACCCCCACAGTCAGTGCTAACAGGGCAGGGGCTATTTCTAATGCACACCATAGGTAGTTTCACTGCACACAATGAGTGGGTAAATAAGTAAATAACGTTGGTTTCACTTCACACAATGGGTAAACAAGTCAAGACACTCTGGGTGATTCAAGGCATACACTCGTAATCAAAAGTCACCGCGATCATTTAAAACACATGGCACACCGTAAGCCTGCCCTGACCAACGGTCTGACCGGGATTCACTTGGTGAAGCGGTATTGTGGGGGAATAAGCGGACGAACAAATATACCGACGAAAAGAGAAAAAGGAAAGAAAGAAAGAACTAGTCCGCCCTAAGGGTAGCACCCATCTCTTTTTGTCCGCTATACCGGCACACTTGCCAGGGCGGACTAGACACAGAATAAACACCCAAATAATAGAGCAGCTGGACCGCTGGTGCTCTGCAGGGAAACAAAAACACTTAAAACACTTTATTACCAAAATAATTAGCATACATAATTGTTAGGCTACATGCTAAAACTAAGTGGCTGCATTAAAATACCTGGTATGTCGATGGTCCTATCCTAGCAACTAGCAACTGCCTTCAACCCAGCAGGGAAGCAGGTAAGTGATCTGGAACATGAAACAATCGATGTCACACATATTCAAAGCACACAGTCAAAAACGCTATACTGTACATAGAAAATAGATTTAGCAGCTGCCTACCGCTTTGTTCCTGTACCAAACCCACACAGTGAGGTGTGCACCTGCCTCACTGCCCCGGCCGGAACAAGCAATTGCACCTGGCGTTCCTCCCACAGGTAGCCCTATATCTAACCTGGCTCATTGAGGCACCTCCTCTTTTCCCAGCGGCGCCACCCGCCACAATACACTGCACTGTAACTTTTATTCCTGTATTTTATTTTTCCTGCATTTTGTTTTAAATTTCCTTTTTTGCATTTCATTTTATATGACCTTTCATGTGTTGAACTTTGTCTTGATGCTTTTAATGTCTCATGTAAAGCACTTTGAATGAGCTCTTTGCACAAGCTCCACTACTTCCTGAAACTCTACAGGCATATTTATTTCCTGTCCTATACTATTGGATGGAAGTGATTAATCAGGTGTGATCAGGTGTGCCGCACACCTGATGAATCACTTCCATCCAATAGTATAGGACAGGAAATAAAGATGCCTGTACAATTTCAGGAAGTAGTGGAGCTTGTGCAAAGAGCCTATTGCCTTGTTGCTGAAATGTGCTATACAAATAAACTTGCCTTGCCTTAAACGGGTGTAGAGTTGTGTGTGTGTGCGCGTGTGTGTGTGCGCGCGTGTGTGTGTGTGTGTGTGTGTGAGTGCGCGCGCGTTTGTGTGTGTGCGCGTGTGTGCATGCATGTGTGTGTGTGGGTGTTGAGAGGTGGCCACTCAGTGCAGGGCGAGAGGTAATGTTTTCGGTGGCGTGTCAGTCCGTCCGTCTGGATTACGCAAAAACTACCAAACTGATTTTCACGAAACTCAGTGGAATGGTGTATCATGGGCAAACTTAGAACCCACTACATTTTGGAGCGGATCTGAATCACGGGGTGGGTCCACAAGTCACCCCAAACACAGCTGGCCATTCACTTCCATTAATTTTTAGGCCAGGTTTACACTAAAACTGCCAGACTGATTTCCATGAAACTCGGTGGAGGGGTGTAGCATGGGTCAATTAACAACCCGTTAAATCCTGGAGCGGTTCCGAATCACGGGGCAGGTCCACGAGCCACCCAAAAATGGCCGGGCCGGCGACCATATCAGCAGTCTTGAGCCTTTCTTGTTGTCCTTACTGCTGTAACACAACAATTTCCCCTCGGGGATAAATAAAGAGGCTATCTAGTATCTATCTATCTACAGTATCTATCTATCTACAGTGCCTATCTATCTACAGTGTCTATCTATCTACCTACCTATCTATATATCTGTCTATCTATCATCTATCTATCTGCTTTCTATCTATCAATCTATCTATCTGTCTGTCTGACCGTCCATCCATCTATCTATCTATCTATCTATCTATCTATCTATCTATCTATCTAAAGATGGTGGAAGCATGCCTCCCCCTGGCTAGTCGGACTAAATGTGTTTGATAAAAAATAAATAAATAACCCCTTAAATGTGTCCGTTTGCTCCGACCACAGGGAGGCGCACGTGGCCTCGTCTCCGTCCCCACCAGCAGGACCAGGGCATCGAATAACGGACACACACGTCAGAGTCAAACGCTCAGAACTTTCTCATCAGGACCAGTAGCGTCAGGCTCTCACAAGCCTGGATCGCTGTTCTCTGCACTGTAGGCGATTTATTTTTTTCGAATCAGAGCGATTGCATTTTAACTTGATCAACACTCATAGGCTATAGCGATTTATCTTAAAGACCGTCCCGAAAGGTTTGAGAATGATTCTGATAGCTTTGCTGTTGCTTTGTGTGAGGACTGCGGAGCCCCGTCATGCTGTCTCTGGTCACACAGCCCCGAGGGACGAGAGGACCGCTTTGGGATCGCCAGCCGGCGGAGCGGCAGGAACAGCACGGGACACAGAGACGGGAGATACCGACACCTGGCGGAATCCGAACCAGGTTGAAGGTGTAGGGATAATCAAATCCCCCAAAAGAATTCCCCGAGGCGCCAAAGATGGGAGTTCCAACAAACGGGACCAGTCTCCACACAATTACTGGCACCCCAGAGCGCACGACCCGGATAGTTACTTCACCACACCCAAGAGTGCAAAGTACCCGTCCGGCGGTGCCCTGAACGTCGGGTCCCGGGGTAACTCCTCTGACAAAGTAACGGTGCTTCTCCATAACCCACTCTACCCGGTTACCGAGAGCTCCTACGGGGCTTACGCGGTGATGCTGCTGGCGCTCATCCTCTTCGCCGTGGGCATCGTGGGGAACCTCGCGCTCATGTGCATCGTGTGGCACAACTATTACCTGAAGAGCGCGTGGAACTGCATCCTCGCCAGCCTGGCCTTGTGGGACTTCCTGGTGCTGTTCTTCTGTCTGCCCGTGGTCGTGTTCAACGAGCTCACCACCAAGCGGCTGCTGGGCGACCTGTCCTGTCGTATAGTGCCCTACATGGAGGTAAGTGCCCTACATGGAGGTAAGACAAAGCCATATATGGTGTTTTACGTGCCCTACATGGAGGTAAGACAAAGCCATATATGGTGTTTTACGCACCTGGAACGCGTCATGCGCACAGACCGTTGGAACACCTGTCGCGCGCAGGTGTTGTTTTTTTTTTTACACAATCCCATAAAATGCTATAGCTTATGCAGTGACACTGAAAGTAATGTTTATCACATTACACAGGACCAATTTGGACACCTAGGCTATTTCCAGACACATGGGTCATCTTTATTTGTCGCATGGTTTGCTGGTTTTAGTTTGCTATTCTTGCACTTTGCCTTCAGCACTAGATTATGCTCTTGCACTTGTTTTAGAAAGGAGACGTGCTGGTTTTGGGAAGTAGTAGTACATTGGCTTTTCCTACATTAAATGCAATTATTGTAAGTCGCTCTGGATAAAAGCGTCAGCTAAATGACTAATGTAATGTTAATGTAATGCAAACGTACAATGTACAATCACAGTGAAATGTTACTGCCGGCTCCCTGCTCTAGAGGTAATTACAACATGCAAGTTACCAATTATACAAGAAATAAAATCTATACAATATAGGCTAAAGCTAAAGATACGGTGCTGTTGTGGATGCGGTATGTGCAAATTACACAATAAATACAATCTATACAATGTGAAGCTAAAGATAAGGTGAGGGGGGGGGGGTGCACATTGACACATTGGGAGATTGGACAGCCTGTATTCAAGTTGGTCCTGGGATTGGCCTGTCTGATAAAAGTACGACCACATGCTTTTACTTGCAGCCATCTTGTATGCTACAATAAGCTACTTCTGCTTACAATTCAAGTATTGGACCTGAACGCCACAAAACCTTGTTTGTGTTGGTCTATTTACCCATTAAATTAGCTATCTACTAATTTCCAAAGCAATTTGAGTATCTGGCCATTCCCCCTAAATTACACAGTATACCATGTTTAAACTTACTTACTCACTGGATGGGTGTAGTAGCTAGTGATTCCACTATCTGAATCATTGCCTGTGTGTATATAGTTGTCTGTGGAACAGACTCGCCTGACAGCCTCTCACTGTGTTACGGTAGTTAGCCCATTGTGATGCTAACGAGTGCCTCATGTTAATTGTCTGAAGGGGTGTGCCTGACTAATTGAGGTCCTTAGAGTCTAGAAGACTCTCTGTGGAGCAGTGGATTTGGGTCCAGCCTCTAATAATAGGCTACGCTCATATTCTTTACCAAGCCGAAATTTGCATTTTCATATTCTCCCCACATTCTGATGCCTTTCTACCCCTGCCTCTCTCCTCTCCTCCTGTGTCCTCCTCTCTCCTCTCCTCCTGTCTCCTCCCCTCTCCTCTCCTTCCCTCCCATCCCCTCTCCTCCTGTCTCCTCCCCTCTCCCCCTCTTTCCTCTCCTCCTCTCTCCTCTCCTTCCCTCCTCTCCTCTCCCCTCTCCTCCTCTCTTCTCTCCTCCTCTCCTTCCCTCTCCTTCCCTCCTCTCCTCCTCTCCTCTCCCCTCTCCTCCTCTCTTCTCTCCTCCTCTCCTTCCCTCTCCTTCCCTCTCCTTCCCTCTCCTCCCCTCTCCTCTCCTTCCCTCTCCTCTTCTCTCCTCTCCTTCCCTCCCATCCCCTCTCCTTCTGTCTCCTCCCCTCTCCTCCTCTCTCCTGTCCCCCCTCTCCTCCCCTATCCTCTCCTCCTCTCTCCTTCCCTCTCCTCCCCTCTCCTCTCCTCCTCCTTCTCTTACACCCCCCCCCATTCTACTCCCTCCCCATCATCCCCTGCTCCCCCTCTACCTCTCCTTCCCCACATAACGAACCCCCCCCCCCTCAGGTCACCTCCCAGGGCGTGGCCACCTTCAGCCTGTGCGCCCTGAGCATCGACCGGTTCCACGCCGCCACCGCGCCGCCGCCCCTCCGCTCCGCCCCCCGGGTGGAGCCCTGCCAGTCCATCCTGGCCAAGCTGGCGGTCATCTGGTTGGGCTCCATGGTGCTGGCCGCCCCCGAGCTCCTCCTCTGGCAGCTCAGCCAGGACGCCGGCGGCCCCCCGATGGGGGCTGCGGCCGTCGGGCTGCGCTCGCCCAGGGACGCCGGCGCGGACGTCCCAGCGCCGCCGCAAGGCGCCCTCCCGACGGATGTGTGCGTCCGCCGCCCGTCCACGGACCTCCCGGAGTCGGTGTACTCCCTGGTGCTGACCTATCACGAGGCGCGGATGTGGTGGTACTTCGGCTGCTACTTCTGCCTGCCGCTGCTGTTCACGCTGGCGTGCCAGCTGGTCACCAGACACGTCGCGGCCCAGGAGGCCGTGCGGGAGAAGCAGGTCGGGGGCGGCGGCCGCCCGTCCTCCTCCTCCGCCTCCTCTTCTTCCTCCTCCTCCTCCTCCTCATCCGCCGCGCCCAAGAAGAAGCAGCGGGCAAGGAGGGAGCGGCGCCTGACCTCCACGGTGACGGCGTTGGCCGCCGTCTACGCCGCGTGCAACCTGCCCGAGAACGCCTGCGGCGTGGCGCTGGCCTACGTGTCGGGCCCCGTGTCCCCGGCGACCGAGGCCGTCCTGGCGCTGGTGGGCCAGTTCCTGTTGTTCGCGCGCTGCGCCGCCACGCCCGTGCTCCTGCTCTGCCTCTGCCGCTCGCTGGGACAGGCCTTCATGGACTGCTGCTGCTGCTGCTGCGAGGAGTGCCTCCCCGACGGCGCCTCCTCCTCCTCCGCCTCCACCACCGCCACGGCCGCCTCCGCCTCCCCCTCCGCCCTCTCCTCCCCCACGTCCCTCTCGCCCCCCTCCCTCTCCCTCTCCGCCGCCGGGGAGGAGAAACTGAAGGTGGTTTCGGGGAGGTCTCCGACGATTTACTACGACAAGGCCAAAGAGAGTTCCTCCGTGCTTGCTATCGGTACGCCCTGTTGAGGGACCCCCGTCTACCCCGGCGCAAGTGCCACCTCAGCGGGGGACAGGGCGGAGACGTAGCCCCTGTGTCTCCAGCTCTCTTGAGTGGACTGCATCTCCCATCGGGCCACACTGGGTCTTTATAGAGAGGCAGACTGTTGAACTTGTATTTCATCAGGGAGACTCTTGAGGCGAAGATGCTCTGTTTAGAAAGAGACTTGAGATGTCGTGTGAAACAACAAAACCTTGAAAATAAAATTTAAAAATGTAAAAAAATAAGAAAAGAACTTGAGGCCATGGACTGACAATATATTGACTTTCCTATTGGACTTTTAAGGTTGTTTTGATTGGATTTGGTTAGTTTAGTTTGGTGTCAACAATCTCCTCCAGCCTTGTGATAAGTTATATATAGCGTCTAGTGATGTCACTATTGGTAAATGAAGTGTCAGTCGTACGAAGCGTCAAGCAAAACGACAAAGCAGCCGCCGAACGTGAGGAGAAAGCCGACTGAACTCCAACGAACTTTCCACGACCTCTACTTTTTACACTTTCCATTGATGAAAAACGGGACAATAAAACAACAACATACAATTATCATGAGAAAACCTCTGCGTTAGCCGCGAGTGTGTTCTTGGTCAGTGGGAGATGATGACGGAGGTTCTGACTGGGTGGGTGGGTGAACTGATCTCTCTACCCTTTCTGTACTGAATCACAGGATGAGCTAGACAGGAAGGAATGCGCGAGATGTTGTAGCCATTGTCTCGACACCCAACACCCCTGGGGAAGTTTTTACGGCCCGTCTAAAGATTCGTTGACGTTCTGTTGGTGTTTAATCCTTACAGGAGGTCTCACCCATACCGGCCGAGTAATGTTCACACTGGCCGTTTGTTTCGTCTGGGAGATGGACAAGCATTGAGACAAGGCGTGCGTTTTGAACAAGAGTGTGAAGAATTTAGCGCGACAGTCTTTGGTCTAGCTCAGGGTTCCACAACTTCTTGCCCTTCAAGACCCACAACATAACGTGTCACGGTGTGCTTGAATCTGACCTATGTTAGCAGCATATAGTTTGTATTTCAGTGTAATTATCCGAACTATAAATGTAGTCTGTGTTCACTGTATTGGTTAGGTCTTCTGAAGGCTTTGTCGTTCACGGTCATGTGACCCAACTGAAAACACGGTAAAAAAACAGCTGTTTGGCGCCAGCTCAGCTAAGTAGCTTGAACAACTTTGGTAGCTATTTCTCTTTCTTTGAGATTTCTAACATCTAACTTTTTTATTATATTAGTCCTTGCAGGTAGATACATCATAAAATCATATTCTAATCAGTATTCAACATAAGGTTTATAGGCCTGATACCTTGAAACACATTATTTAGTCAGAGTACAGGTATGTGTACTATATACTGTCTGAACGTATCATGTTCACTATCAAATGAAGTACAATCTATGGATGTAATTTGTAAATTCACCTTCACTGAAACCTTAACATGTGGACGCTTCACAGAGATGACGTCATAACTCAGAAACTGCTGACATCATTGTTTTATCATCATATAACTGTTTTTGTATATTGCACAAGGCTTTGAATTCCCACAAACCTTTATATGGTCAACTTTGGTTGTATCCAGTGTATTGTATACAAAATGAGATTCACCTTCATTGCAAGATGGCCAGGCAAATCGTCACTGAAAATACATCCATTCCTCTCTATGTGAAATGTTATTAATTCAAATGGGATTATGACAAAGGCAAGTCCCCTGGCATTGTGAATATTTTCTAATTATGTCTGAAGATTTAGGTTTAACATACTGTATTTGAAATAGCGATTTCATATTGACGATAGTGTTTTTGTATACTATACTTTTTACTTAGTTCTTCTCAATAAATAAGGAGACAGACTGAGTACTTGGTCTTGTTTTGCGCTGGTCAGTCTTGGCTGAAGATATGCATGCGTCTGTCAAAGCATGAACAAGCCATTGTGAAGTTAAAGGGACCACCACGTCTGCCCCCACACACACACACACACACACACACACACACACTAACTGACACAAACATCCTCCCTCTTCTCCTCTCTCTCTCCTACCTACGCACACGCACACACATTTTAACAATTTATGTATGTCCACATAGAGAAGAGACACACACACACACACAAACTATGCATGCCTCTCAGACACACTATTACTCACACTCTCTCTGACACACACACTCAGTCACTCACACACACACACACTCAGTCACTCACACACACACACACACTCTCTCTCTCTCTCTCTCTCTCTCACACACACACACACTCACTCTCTCTCTATCTCACACTCACTCACACACACACACACACTCACACTCTCTCACACACAGAGGACCAGAGAGACAGCAGGGATTCTTCTCCTGTCCTGTGTGCTGCGGCTCGGCTCCCTGAGCTGAAATATTTGTCCTCCCACTTAGTTCTGCCTGGGCCTGGGGGGGTGGGGGGGGGGGTCAGCTTTCATAAGGCCAGCTTTGTTCCCTGTCCCTCCCCAGGCTGAGCCCCCTCACAGCATATCAATAGCCAGCCACAGACTAGGTTGCCAAGCTACAGTCACATTTGAGTCGCCCCCCCCCCCCCCATCCCCTCCTTTTTGGTGGCAAAACAGCAAGAGGAGAGGAGGAGGAGGGGGAGGAGGAGGGGGAGGAGGAGGATAGAAGGGGGGAGGAGGAGAGGACCAAAACAACCCGCTTGGACCCCCCCCCCCCCCCGAAACCCCTCGTTGGTTCCTCCGGCGGTTGCCGTGCCGACGGCGGCGGGGTGTGGGCGCGGGGGGTGGGATCCTTGTGCCGTCTCGGCCGCTCCGCGAGACACTCCTCTCCTCCTCTCTCCTCCCCCTCTCCTCCTCCTCCCTCTCCCCTCCCCCTCTCCTCCTCCTCCCTCTCTCCCCCCACCCCAGCGCCCCCTCCATTCCGACCCCTCGCACACTTGTTGTCCAAAGAGCCTCCGCTGAGAGAGAGAGAGAGAGAGAGAGAGAGAGAGAGCAGGGAAGAAATTATCAGAGAGGCTCATTAATATGACAGACCTGGTCTCTCCCTGGTCTCTCTCCTCCTCTCCCTCCCTTCACGGCGCGTGTTTTTCTCGCCAGACTTTGCTTTGCCTCGCCAATTAAGTGGCTTTTGAAGTTAAAAGTGTCTCTTTAAGTAGGTTAAGTCTTCAGTAGCCCTGGCCCTCTGTGCGAGCCAGCAGGACAAAGCGGGAACGCGTTTGCGCTGCGACCCACGTAAAACGCAGGGTTGCTTTCTCGTGACCTGCCAAGGGAAGAGGTTCTAGCCAGGACCCGGTTCTAGGCGGACGGCTACTTTCAGCAGGTGTGAGGTCATCATTGTTCCCAGAGGGGTGAATAGAATAGAATAGAATAGAATAGAATAGAATAGAATAGAATAAAATAGAATAGAATGTTTTTAGTGTTATTGTGCCAAGGTACAACGAAATTAAAGTAGCCTCAACTTGAGTGCGCTGGACAACATACAGCATCACAGTGTGCGGACAACATCACAATATACAGACAACATCACACTAAAAGAATATAGCATCACACAATAAGAATATAACATCACACAATAAGAATATAACATCACACAATAAGAATATAAATAAAAATAAAAGGTCTGGGGACATGTTCTCACGAGTACAATTCAGACTTGTAAATTGAATCTTGAATCTCGTTCCTCTGTTGGATGAGAGCATTAATTGGGGTCGAAAAAATCCCACATTTATTTGTAAAACGCCTCATTTTAATTGCTTTAAATTCCTATCTCATTCTCTTATTGAACCAAACGTCATCGAGGGAGAACCTACTGACTGTTCAGAAGTCTGCTGAATCTCTGAATCTCTGAATCTGAAAACAGAAAGGAAGTTACAGTATGTACAGTGCACTGCTCATGCTTCCACCTGTCCAGCTCTTCCAGGTCATATCTGTGATCATATCTGTGGGAGATAGGGATGGGCGTGGAGAGAGGAGGCCATTTTAAATGGTAAATAGTAAATGGACTGCACTTACATAGTGCTTTTCCACCTTAGTGGCACTCAAAGCGCTTTACAATGGCCTCTCATTCACCCATTCACACACACATTCACACACCAATGGCAGTATCTGCCATGCAAGGTGCTAACCTGCTCATTGGGAGCAATTTGGGATTACTGTAGGTGTCTTGCTCAAGGACACTTCGACATGTGGACAGTCGGGGTTGGGATACGAACCGCTGACCCTTCGATCGTTGAACGACCCGCTCTACCAAATGAGCTACAGCCGCCCTGAAAAGGACTGAGATGCACACAGCGTGTCTGTGACTGGACAGCTGGGCTTCCATAGCTCTGGTGTTCTGACAGATGCCCACTGTGCGAAGACGTCTGTCCCTCCAACAAGAATATAAGACGCCCGATTTAGAAGAGGGGCCTTTGTTATGAGACAACAGAAATGCGTATGCATAGTTTTATGGTCATGCATACATCCACTTATTCAGGGTTTCTATGTGTAAGGCGTGATATTCATGGTTCTGTAAGCCAGTGTGTGTGTCTGTGTCTGTGTGTCCGTTTGCCCGTCTAATTCTAAATATATGTGTGTGTGTGTGTGTGTGTGTGTGTGTGTGTGTGTGTGTGTGTGTGTGTGTGTGTGTGTGTGCATCTGTACACTTAGTCCGCGGGTCCCCTTCTGGTCACAGCAGGCTCAGAAAAGATAAAGTCCGCGACCCCCGACCTCCATCTGTCGTTGCCACAACGACAGTCCCGCAACCAGCTCTCCGCCGCTGCGGAATGCAAACAGAACCGGGCCGGACGGCTCCGGACCTCCACAGGCCCGGAGTGTGAGCCGCTGGGCTCGGGTCCCAGAGGGCCCCGCGGGTCCAGACCTCTCCGTCTCATCACGAGTCCCCTCTGTCACCAGAACAGAACCGACCCAGCTCGCTCCGTCACGGTCCCTTTCACCGACGCCACGGGCGCCGCGACTCGACCGGAGTTATCTCAGTCAGGGGGGGAACCATTTAAGCGACCGGTTCTCCTTTCCAGTCAGGGTCGGTACCAGTGACGGACTGCGGGGGGCGGGTTTACTTCCTCGTTGACAACCGTTTGGCTTCTGGTCAACATGGGAAAACATCAATAAAGCTTTCAAGTCAACACTGCGGTCTTTCACTCTCGTTCCTAAAACAAACAGAGCATTCATCAAGTCAAATAAGCGATTCAGAGCTGGGAGAAGTGAGGCCGGGAAAAACCAACATCTGAAGGAGGGCTGAGGAGTGAAGTTCAAGCGAGTGGTAGATGATGAAGTAGATATCATCTGAGGCATGAGTTCCCAGCAAGGCACCGGTGTTGTGGGTGAAATAGTCACACGAAGAATCGCCTCAATGTTCAGTTAAGACTTTATAGCGGCTCCCCTTCTCTCTGTTCTCACACCATGGCTGCCAACGCTTTGTGTTGCCTTGTTTCATGAGCTGCACTGCGCAGTGTGTGTGTGTGTGTTTGTGTGTGTGAAGCCTGAAACAAAGAGAGAGGGAAAAGAGGCAGAGTGTGTGTGTGTGTGTGTAAGATGAGAGGAACAATCCTCAGCTACTTTCCCCAAGCCCTCCTACTCTCACATAAGAAACAGACATATGGCGCCCTCTGCTGGTAGCAATGACAAACTGCGGTGAGAATCAATATTTCAATCAAGAATCAGTATACCAATGTAATATGCTACTGTCATTTTCAGATGGTATTCTTACATACATTGCAGTGTAACATTTCCCAAATGGTAAGCGAAGATAAGTTGTAGGGTGTTTTTTTTCTTCTAATGTCCTCGTATTGTAAGGAATCTGGGTGTGACCCTGGATGACCAACTGTCGTTCTCTGCACATTTCACAACCGTTACACACACCTGCTCTCATGCACCCTGTCTTCACCACTAGATCACGCTCTTATAGTCAACTGTTTAGAAAGGAGAAGCACTTCAGAGTTCTGGTGAGTAGTAGTACAAAGACTTCCTACATGAAATGCTATATATGAAATTATGGGTTATTTATATGTCACTTTGGATAAAAGTGTCTGCTAAATGACTGACTGCATAGATGTGATGTTCATGTTGCGACACCATGCATTTGACCCAAGTTAACTGAGTGGGAAAATGTTTATTGTTCATGTTAAAATCACCTCAGAATAACAACAGCAACATGTACAGAATCGTCACTGGAGGGACGTTAGACAGTCATGTGTTGATTGGTCAGAAGTAGCACACAGATGTCCCTTGCGTAGACCGATGGGTGGCTGGGACAGATGTGAAATGGCGTCCCTCTTGGCTCAAATGCGTGTGTAGCTCTGGGGTGGAGTAGCAGCCTTTAGCTCCCCCGCCTGACCGTCTTTGGGGTGTGGTTGTACGGTCCATTCTTCAAACTGCCAGTAGAGGGAGCCAACTGCAGATTCCCCTTCTCATCGTTTACAAACATTTCACTTGACGCCGCAGTCGTAACACTTCATAATATCAGGATGGAACAGACAGATCGCTGTGGCGTATGACAGTGGTTGGAATTAAGGTGATTCTAGTTTCAAAATTGACATTGATTCCACCTACTACCTTTTAGTGTCAAGTTGCTATGCGACACTATCCAAATTCAATACAACAAAATATTATTATTGATATCAGAACAAAAACAACATAGGGCAAGACATTCAAATGTAAAGCAAACTAAGACAAGCAAATCATTGTGAGAAATGCTGCACAAGAAAATAAAAAAGCA
The DNA here is from genome assembly GCF_949987555.1 of Borostomias antarcticus. NCBI lineage: Eukaryota > Metazoa > Chordata > Actinopteri > Stomiiformes > Stomiidae > Borostomias > Borostomias antarcticus. The sequence goes on from NC_140244.1 coordinate 3,044,676, forward strand.
CCATAAAACAAAACATTGATTACTGTGTGCTTTTATCACATCTGTGTGATGTTTCACAAGTTGTTTCAATATTGCATCGTCACTTTCAAATATAACAAAATAACATTAAAAAAAAAAAAAAAAAACATAAATACGGCCTAAGTCTTCAAATGGCACAAAGAGCATTTTTTCGCAGACGCACTCCAAACATCAGAGATGCGTGTGGAGTAAAATGAAGCACGTTTATAAATGACAGAAGGTTGTTGTTTTTTTAAATCGTATCAGAAACTTGAGAAACTCTCCCTAAAATCCTACCATAATAGTGATGGAACAGTAAGAGACTGAACATCTGACATGATGGCCCTGTGAACGTGGCGATGTCCTTGGTACAAACAGGAGAGGAATGTGTCATGTCACATAATCTTGTGCTGTGACTGCAGTGGGACTTGTGTAGGCTACATCCCATTACAGTCTAGCTTTTATTCAAGTGAGATAACAGGTGCATCTCAGAAAATTAAGAGCATTGTGGAAAGTTCATTATTTTCCGTAATTTAATTCAAATAGTGAAACTTTCATATATTATTGATTCATTACACATTAAGTGAAATATTTCAAGGATAATTGCCTCCATGCTCCACGTTGATGCTGTCATTTGTGCAGAAGGAGCCCCCATCAAGTATTGAGTGTATTGAACATACTGAACAATCATAAAGATTAAAACAAAAAAGGCTTGAGATATTTCCCTTTGTCTAATTGATCTATAATACATGAAAGTTTCACTTTTTGAATTAAATTACGAAAATAATGAACTTTTTCACAATATTCTATTTTTTTGGGATGCACCTGTATTTGCTGGTTTAACACAGTATGACCAACTAAGGAATCAAACAACAGTGTAACAGGAACTGGTGTGGATCTCCAGGTTGGTATACACTGTGTGTGTGTGTGTGTGTGTGTGTGTGTGTGTGTGTGTGTGTGCGTGTGTGCGTGCGTGCGTGTGTGTGTGCGTGTGCGTGTGTGTGTGCGTGTGCGTGTGTTTGCGTAACTTGTTTACACTACAGACCACGAGCGCGACTCCCATATCATTCATTTCGGCGGGTGAAAAAAAACCATCCCTGTACCTCCCAGACTAAAGTGAGCTGAACGGCTATCGGAGCGAAACCAGCAACAGTCACTGAAAAGAAGAGAAAGTCCGCAGGCGACTGTCCAGGGTTTTACTTTATCCAGTCTGAAGTACACAGCGTAAAAAAGGCATATATATATAGATAGAAAACAAAACTATTCAAACAGTGCAAATCATAACATCTCACGTGATCTCTACTAGAACAGAACCGAGGGTCAGGGGTGAGGGGAGGGGAATGGAGACTCTAGTCTTGACCGGAGGGGGAGGGGCAGCGGAGAACCGCCCTGTCCGCCCGGCGCCCCTGACTAACAGATCTTGAACCACCCTGGAAAGGTGAGCGCGGTAGAACACGGGTTCCGGCTGGTTCTCTCTGACCTATCACATCCCTTCAGATCTGTGCATACTGATGGGGGGGGGGTGAGATGATGAGAGGAGGGGAGGAAGGAACGGAGAGAGAGAGAGAGAGAGAGAGTGAAAGAGATGAGAGAGAGGAAGATGACATCCAGAGAGGAGGAAGGGAGAGGTCAGGGAGGAGGAGAGGCCAGGGGGAGGATGAGCAGAGGAGGGGAGGGAGAGAGGGAGGGAGGGAGGAGAGGGAGTACAGCTGGTCTCAGGGTAATAGTCGTGGGGGTCCAGAGTTCGGGCCTCATGTCCTTCTGGATCTAGAATGCTGGATCAGCCACTGTAATGTGATATCTGAAAGGACACACACTTACATTAGCTTCAAAAACACTAAAGCCTACAAAAACATCAGTTAATCACTTCTTCCATGTGGTTAAACACATGGTAGTTAACATGCAAGGACCACTTAACCCTTTGAATATGACCGTGTCACCGGCAAAATTCTAAAAATATCTTTTTAAAAATCATTTAAAAAAAAATCAAAAAAAAATCAAAAAAAATCCTATATTCCAACACTTCCTGAAAGTTGAGAAACTGCACTTTCTAGTAATACAGGGAAATTCCAATTAATATTCGGAAAGTTGGCACTTAACTTACAGGGTTAAACATACCATTTATGAATGAGTGTATACAGTACAGTTCCGACTGGGATGTGTGGGTAGTGTTACTGGGATGTGTGGGTAGTGTTACTGGGATGTGTGGTTAGTGTTAATGGGATGTGTGGTTAGTGTTACTGGGATGTGTGGGTAGTGTTACTGGGATGTGTGGGTAGTGTTACTGGGATGTGTGGTTAGTGTTACTGGGATGTGTGGGTAGTGTTACTGGGATGTGTCGGTAGTGTTACTGGGATGTGTGGGTAGTGTTACTGGGATGTGTGGTTAGTGTTACTGGGATGTGTGGGTAGTGTTACTAGGATGTGTGGGTAGTGTTACTGGGATGTGTGGGTAGTGTTACTGGGATGTGTGGGTAGTGTTACTGGGATGTGTGGTTAGTGTTACTGGGATGTGTGGGTAGTGTTACTGGGATGTGTGGGTAGTGTTACTGAGATGTGTGGGTAGTGTTACTGGGATGTGTGGGTAGTGTTACTGGGATGTGTGGGTAGTGTTACTGGGATGTGTGGGTAGTGTTACTGGGATGTGTGGGTAGTGTTACTGGGATGTGTGGGTAGTGTTACTGGGATGTGTGGGTAGTGTTACTGGGATGTGTGGTTAGTGTTACTGGGATGTGTGGGTAGTGTTAATGGGATGTGTGGGTAGTGTTACTGGGATGTGTGGGTAGTGTTAATGGGATGTGTGGGTAGTGTTACTGGGATGTGTGGATAGTGTTACTGGGATGTGTGGGTAGTGTTACTGGGATGTGTGGGTAGTGTTACTGGGATGTGTGGGTAGTGTTACTGGGATGTGTGGGTAGTGTTACTGGGATGTGTGGGTAGTGTTATTGGGATGTGTGGTTAGTGTTACTGGGATGTGTGGTTTTATACTGCATTTCAGTTCTATCAGAAACATAAGTTTCAAAATCAAAATAGTCATAAAATACGTCACCTGAACTCGGTTTTCCGGGTGAAAAAAATCAACCCGGACATCATTGACGTCAGCTGCTGACGTCAAATCAAGATGGCTACTCCGCGCATCGACGATAAGTGAAAGCTCTAACAGGGCTGTTTATTAGCACTTCGGTCTTATTTGTGTCTCATTAAATCAGTCTTACGCACAGTCCTGTCCATCTCCCATCAGTGGACAATGTTGCTACGGTTTTCATATGCGCAAAATAATGCGTTGTTATCAACTGGTATCGCTAATAATGGCTAACTTGGTTAGAACTACAAAGAACGAAAGCGTTGTTTTTTGGGGGTTTTTTTTGGCCTTTTGTTTCTGAAAAGCATTCAACGGGTATGACATCATCCCGGGTGGCGAATCCCGAACTCCGATGCGAGTGGAAGGCGGGGTTAGTGCGAGTGGGCGGGGTCTCACCGATGTTGTCCTTCTCCTTGCAGGATATGGAGTAGCAGCAGATCTCTCTGTCCTGAATGGCTGACAGGTTCCTGGGGGAGGGGCATAACCGCCATGTTAGACAGAAGGACAGAGAGAAAGTACACACGTACACACACACGCACACACACACGCACACGCACACTAGGGATGAGACGGTATGGATTTTTGCATTATGGTACAGTACGGTATCTAGTTACCCGGTACGGTTTACGGTATTTCACGGTATACGGCATTTCAACCCTACAGTGCAACACATGATGGGAAATACACACGATTGTAATTAAGCTCAGTTCATTAATAGCAAGCTTATATTAAATTACAAAATTAACTGTTGCAAGCAACTTGAAATGTGAAGTTTCGGCAGCGCATTATTGTGTAATACCATAAACGTAATACCGTAAACACAGGGAACGTCACGGTTCTAATACCGTGGACATTTTATACCGCGGCTCACGGTTTTACGGTATACCGTCTCATCCCTAATGCACACACACAAAACAAAAACTATTACATACTATCTATTGGTCATTTGCGTTTCACATTCGTCACACATGCGGTATGTAGCTCTCCATTCCTCCTCAGCGTTCAGGACTATCTTCATGTTGCGATTCAACCACAACTTCGCTACTCACATCCTCTCAATCAGCTCCTTCTCGTCCAACGCACCGGAAATGTCTCTTTTGTTCCCGAGAACCAGCACCTGAGGTAGACGAGACGGGAAATGACGTTAAATTTAAGACTATATTCATAAACTCCTGGAAGTTCGATATGATATACTGTAGGCTAGATATGATATACTGTAGATCAGATATGATATAGGTCAAATCGTACACACAGTACGATCAGATGATACAGGTTAGATATATGTTAGATATGATATATGTTAGATATGATATAGGCTAGATATAATATAGGTTAGATATGATAGGGTAGATATGATATAGGCTAGATATAATATAGGTTAGATATGATAGGGTGGATATGATATAGGCTAGATATAATATAGGTTAGATATGATATGGATCGGCTCGTAGCTTGGGAGGTAGAGCGGCCGGCTGGGGATCTCAAGGTCCCCGGTTCGATCCCAGAACGTGTCCTTGAGCGAGACACTGAACCCCAAATCGCTCATGTGCGGCACGGTGGCGCAGTACCTAGCACTGTCACCTCACAACACGAAGGTCCGGGTCTGCATGTTCACCCTGAGTTCACGAGGCTTTCCTCCCCAAAGAACCCAATACGGAGAACAGATGCTCTTCAGCCCCGTCCCTGACCAGGACCTGGACTTGGTCCCTGGACGTCGTGAACGTCCTCCCTGGAGGAGGACGACTTGGACAAGAGAAAGGCGGGGAACGGTTTCCACCCCCAGAAATTGAACAATTTCCACCCGCGACCCCAGGAAATTGTGTGTGTGTGTGTGTGTGTGTGTGTGTGTGTGTGTGTGTGTGTGTGTGTGTGTGTGGCCGAATAAAGACCCTCCGGTCCTGTAATTTAGCTCATGATATGATTATATGATATGTTAAATATGATATAGGCCAGATATAATAGACAGGTAGGTCAGATATATGCCTAGCAGGCCTGATGCCTGCGTTTCATCTCCTCGGTCTACCACGCAGCCCTGGAGGATAATCCTGCAGGTTCCGAAGGAACGGGAAGTGATTCAATCGGTTCTGAGGCCGCAGAACGCCAGGTTCTGCAAGCAGGAACGTGCTGTAGTTCCCCCAGGGGCGGCAGATCAATCCCCGGTGACAGCGTGATTAATCCCGGGGCGTCTGGGCCGCGAGCCACCGGAAACAACGGCGGCTAATGAGAACGGAAGAGCGCGTGTGTGGGCGTGGCCTGGCGTCACAACGACGTGATCCATCTCAGCTCGCTTGCTTAAAATGGCTTACAGCCTCGCCGACTGCGTCTAGATAAAGGCGGTCGTTAGAAAGGGGGCTACGCACGCGCACACGCACACGCACACTCAGACTGGTCGTGACTCTAATATGTATTGTTGGACACACCCCACCAAACTATTGACAGTACAGAATTCGACTATGAATACATTATCAATGACCACATTATCTTCATCTCAGAAAAGCATGATGGGTCGTTCTGGAGCAGGTGATCTGGGTGCTCCATGTCTGTGAGAAACCTTCACCTCCTCCTGACTGTGAGAAGGTCACCAGGCTCTCCAAACCTTTACCTCCTCCTGACTGTGAGAAGGTCACCAGGCTCTCCAAACCTTCACCTCCTCCTGACTGTGAGAAGGTCACCAGGCTCTCCAAACCTTCACCTCCTCCTGACTGTGAGAAGGTCACCAGGCTCTCCAAACCTTCACCTCCTCCTGACTGTGAGAAGGTCACCAGGCTCTCCAAACCTTCACCTCCTCCTGACTGTGAGAAGGTCACCAGGCTCTCCAAACCTTCACCTCCTCCTGACTGTGAGAAGGTCACCAGGCTCTCCAAACCTTCACCTCCTCCCGACTGTGAGAAGGTCACCAGGCTCTCCAAACCTTCACCTCCTCCTGTCTTCTACACTCTTATCCATCCATCATGTATAGATTTCACTGGCTTGTCCTTCTAATGGCTGGTCCAGTCAATACATGTCCGGCCTGGACTTGGGCCTCTCTCTCTCTCTCTCTCTCTCTCTCTCATTGGAAGTCTTTCCTTAAGATTTAAAATACTGAATCTTGAAAATGTCAGTTTTACAACATTACAAATCGCAAAAACAATCTAATTTGGTTCTACAGCCAAGTCTCAATGCAAACCCAGCTTTACACTTTACTACAACAACCTCCCTCTCTCTACCTCTCTCTCTCCACCTCCCTCTCTCCACCTCCCTCTCTCCACCTCCCTCTCTCCACCTCCCTCTCTCCACCTCCCTCTCTCCACCTCTCTCTCTCCACCTCTCTCTCTCTCCACCTCCCTCCACCTCCCTCTCTTTCCACCTCCCTCTCTTTCCACCTCCCTCTCTCCACCTCCCTCTCTCCACCTCCCTCTCTCCACCTCCCTCTCTCCACCTCCCTCTCTCCACCTCCCTCTCTCCACCTCCCTCTCTCTACCTCCCTCTCTCTACCTCCCTCTCTCTACCTCCCTCTCTCCACCTCCCTCTCTCTACCTCCCTCTCTCTCTCCACCTCCCTCTCTCCACCTCCCTCTCTCCACCTCCCTCTCTCTACCTCCCTCTCTCCACCTCCCTCTCTCCACCTCCCTCTCTCCACCTCCCTCTCTCCACCTCCCTCTCTCCTCCTCCCTCTCTCCACCTCCCTCTCTCCACCTCCCACTCTCTACCTCCCTCTCTCCACCTCCCTCTCTCCACCTCCCTCTCTCCACCTCCCTCTCTCCACCTCCCTCTCTCCACCTCCCACTCTCTACCTCCCTCTCTCTACCTCCCTCTCTCACGTCAATAAATCCGGCCCACTCCTCTCTGGTCATCAGTCAGACACACATTCATTATTCATGTCTGGGATGAGCCGTGTGTGTGTGTGTGTGTGTGTGTGTGTGTGTGT
>NC_140244.1:3054159-3079159 GCF_949987555.1 Borostomias antarcticus
CGCATGGTCACAAGCTACCCACGATGCACTGTTCCCTCCAAGTACATGCAGAGATACAGCGAGGCGTCCTGTCTGACACATCTAATATATCACTCGGAGTCGCCTTCGTGAGAAGAGACAATGTCTCCGTTCCACTCCGAGCAGCTCAGTACGTTATCTTCCTCTTCCTCCTTCCTGGGGTTAAGGGTATAGCTGTTACTGGGACATCTTCTCGGTAGACTAACATCCAGAACTCTCAACCAAGCGATCCGTTCTTTGATGTTGTCACACCTTGAGTACCGTCCAGCTCTTTGGTCGTACGCAGCGAAGAAAGATCTAAAAAAAAAAAAATACTCCAACTCAAAACAAGGCCGGCAGATTAGCTCGCCATTGTCCAATGCGTACACGTCTCTCATGGCTTATTAACGGGAATGATTTCCGTTTTACAGTTTATTCCCATCAATTCCCGCCAATTCCCGCAGGAGGTTTGTGAATATTCCCTAATTTTGCAACCCTAGTCGGACCCCGGGGAGACGACTGACGTCACGGTGGCAGCTAACGGGGACACGGATAAACAATAAACAAAGAAAGCTTCCTGTTTGAGCGGCGTCACCAGCCTGTCCTGAGGGAGCGGTAGAGAACAGGTTCACCCGGTCACCTGCTGCCGTCAGAGTCATGCGCCACAGTCATCGTTAGAACAACAAGTCATTAGAACAAGTCATAATAACAAAGTTGGAGTGGAGCGAGGCTACGGCGTCTGTCTACACTGTTCCATTAGAGACCCGACTCTCCTTCCGCCTGGGCTGCTACCTGACAGGACTGATGCATTGTGGGTAGGGACGCCCCCACAATGAGCCGTATCGATCCCTGGCCGAGTCGTACCAAAGGAATGTTTTTTTTTTTTTTTTTATTGGTACCCAATGCCTCTCACTCAGCATCAGGGGTTGGGTTGGGGGTCCCTCTGACATACTAGCGTCATGTCCAGGGGGTGGACTTGTACATCAAGCTGCCTCACGCTAAGGAATCAGAAGATGGGCTCCTAGCCTATGGGTCACTAGGCTCAAGAACCATTGGTTCTCAAGGCTACTTACGTACTTACATACTTACGTACTTACGTACTTACTTACTTACTTACATTAGGGTTAGCCCAACCCAGAAGAACATTTCAGGAGCAGCAGGATGTTTTAATATCATGGACTCGTCAGGCCAAGCCAACCCGTCTCACAGGGCTCTCACACAGAGCATGTCTGTCCACTGAGTATCTGAACTCGGTTTGAGGATTTTCTCATTGATTAAACTGAGACTTGCTTTTCTCTGATTGGCTGTAGGTCTACCCAATTGCGTCCGGAGGCCTTTTGGCCTGTGACTGTTGAGCCTTGGAAATCGCAAAACAACAGAGAATTTCCATACCCTTCGTATTTTTACGAATTGGGTCTGACGAAGCCAGGCTAATAATTAATAACCATCTGACCTATATATATATATATATATATCAGTGATTTTTTTTTTTTTTTTTTTAAAGAATTTTTACAGCTCACTTTTCTGGCCCCTGGGTGATACTGTTTTTTTCTTCCCTCTGGAATATGTAGGGGTGGGTCGTATGCCCACCTCCCTTGTTCTCTGTAAAGCGCATTGTGTTGCCTCTGTGTATGAAATGGCTCCACAAACTCCAGCCATACAGGCAGTGTGATCCAGGACTTGGGCCTCCCAGGTGTTCCTGTGTGGTCGTAGCTGAGGTGACGCTCGGTGAGGTCAGATCTGATATCACAGTCATGCGGAACGTCGAGTAAGAAGCAGGAACAGTGGATTTGATTTATAGCCTACTTGCTATTCTCATTGAGTCTCAAAGAGGTGTTCCGGGATGTTGACGTTATCTGTAGGGATGGGACATTTGAAAACACTCAGTGAAACACCACACACACACACACACACACACACACACAGACAGACAGACAGACAGAACACACACACAGACAGACACACACACACACACACACACACACACACACACACACACACACACACACACACACACGGCTGGTTGTCTTACACTTGGGACTGATTGTCTTAAATTAATCACTCAAGCCTGTTTTTGCTGAGAAGGATTTTTTTTCCATTCTACTATAGATCCATTTTGAATAACCCGACTGAAGCAGCCATCTAGTATCTGAAAGTGCAGAGTCAAGTCAGCAGCTCCTATAAGTGAACCAAATGCACATCCTCCTCCATCTACCTGCTTAGAACAACCGCTCTCTATCGTCTCACCACTATGGCCCCTTTCTGCCATGACACCCAGATACTTTCCTGGCACTCTCTGAGAACCCGCCCTTCACAATAAAAGTCCAGATGGGAAGATGAGACAAACAGGGATGAGTCACCACCTTCCCTCATCACAGTTTATGAACCGAGCCAAAAAAAAAAAAAAACGCTCCCTCATCCTCCGACCCTCCCAAGTGACATCACACTCTCGGCCACCTGTGATTGGTCCGAGTGATCCCTAAGCCGAACAAGCCTGAAGGGGACCCCAAGAGTCACCGCCCCGTCTCTCTGTTATGGATCCCCTTCAAGATCCTCGAGCGTCTCATCTACGTCCACGTCGGACCAACCATCGACCCGCTGCTCCCACAGGAGCAGGCCGGGTTCCGACGCGGGAGATCGACCAAAGATCAAGTCACTCTGATGACTCAAGACGTCGATGACAGCTTTTCGGCTAAAAAGAAGGGCAGAGCCGTCTTTATAGACCTGACGGCTGCCTACCACACCGTATGGCACCGCGGCCTCACCTGCAAGCTGCTCCGCCTGCTGCCGGACAGGCACATGGTCAGCATGATCACGGAGCTTGTCTGAAACCGCAGCTTTACCCTCACCACCGGTAGCGTACGAGAAGCAGGTTGTGACGCCTTAAGAACGGCGTCCCCGAGGGACCTGTCCTGGGCCCCCCTCCTTTATAACATCTACACCTACGACCTGCCGAACACAGTCTCCAGGAAGTACGCCTACGGAGACGACCTTGCGCTGGTGTACTCAGCTGGAGACTGGCAGGCCGTGGAGGAGACCCTGAGCCAGGACATGCAGACACTAGCGCCATACCTCCGGAAATGGAGATTGAAGCTCAGCGAGGCAAAGACGGTGTCGGCGGCTTTCAACCTTAACAACAAGGAAGCCTAACATGAGCTCTGAGTGCACTAGGGTTGCACGGTATACCGGTACCAGTATAGTACCACGGTACTAGAGTTTTGAAAACGGTACTATACCAGCATTTAAAAACAAACGGTACTTTTATATATTTTTTCTATGCAGACAAATTGGTAAATTGGAGCCTGTCTCTTTAAGCACGGCGAGCTCAGCGAGTGTGACGTAGTTGCAGAGGCAGAGCCGCCTCCCCCTCCCACTCGCATGCGGAGGAGGAGAGACAGAAAGGAGAAGTCGCGTATTACACAGACAGAGCGGGTTGAAAAGACAATACAGAGAGATGGCAACTGAAGAAAAGCCCGTACTCTTGGAGAAAATGGGGGCCCGAAGTACGGTATGGAAGTATTTCGGGTTCAAACCCAACGATAAGGGCGAGCCACTGAACCCAGATGCACCGCAGTGCAAGCGCTGCTACAAAGTGTGCCTCGCTAAAGGAGGCAACACTTCGAACTTATCGAAACATTTGAAGGACAACCACGCGGACTTGTTCCGCGACTTCAATAAAGAAAGACAGGTGATAACTTTGTTCACCAGTTCACTGCACTGTCATGTCAATGAAAGAAGTACAGAGCCTCTCCCAGCCCCGTAGTAAACCTAATGCAGCCTACATACAGAGTTAAAACATGTCCATGGTTAATCAATGCAATTTAAAAAAAAATACAAAAATTCTTAAAATATTTAAATAAATTCCACAGACTAGAATATAACTTTAATATATTTTTATGTATTTTAATATTATTTAATGTTTCATATATATTATAAAGCATTAAGGCAATTAATTATATGAAACAATTATTATTATATTGAAACACACTTTTGTAAAACATTCCATTAGCCTACAATATCTAATCCTATCCTACAGGACTGTCTCAGAAAATTAGAATATTGTGATAAAGTTCTTTATTTTCTGTAATGCAATTTAAAAAAAACAAAAATGTCATATATTCTGGATTCATTACAAATCAACTGAAATATTGCAAGCCTTTTATTATTTTAATATTGCTGATTATAGCTTACAGTTTAAGATTAAGATTCCCAGAATATTCTAATTTTCTGAGATAGGATATTTGAGTTTTCTTAAGCTGTAAGCCATGATCAGCAATATTAAAATAATAAAAGGCTTGCAATATTTCAGTTGATTTGTAATGAATCCAGAATGTATGACATTTTTGTTTTTTAATATCCCATGCCAATTATTTATTTTATTCATCGTTGTTATTATTCCCAAAGTCTGGTTTAAAATAAAGGAAAATGTTGACATTTGAGAGTGTTCCACCTTTTTACAAAAAGTATCGAAAAGTATCGAAAAGTATCGAAATACATATTGGTATCGGTATCGAAACAGAAATTTGGTATCGTGACAACCCTAGAGTGCACATCGATGGAACACTCCTGCCATGCTACGCCCAACCAACCTCACGTTCCACCAACACCTCGAGTCACTGCGCAAGAAGTTAACAGCTCGTGTGGCGTTGTTGAGGCGTCTGGTCCGATCAGGCTGGGGCGCCGGCGCAAAAACATTGCGTATGGCAACCCTAGCCCTGGTCTACTCGACCAGTGAGTACTGCGCATCACCGCGGCGCTCACACCCGCCTCATCGATCGTAAAATTGCGGCCATGCAAGGTGCTAGCCTGCTCATTGGGAGCAATTCGGGGTTCAGCGTCTTGCCCGAGGACACTTCGACATGTGGACAGGAGGAGCCGGGATTCGAACCGCCGACCCTGCGGTCATTTGACGACCCGCTCTACCTCCTGAGCCACAGCCGCCCCCAGTCTCCCTCGTCCCTTTCACGCTAACCACGTTGTAGGCTAACTCCGTCTTGAACCATACTTGAACCACACCACCACGCTGTCGGCTTGAACCATAACTGCGCTGCTCCGTTTCTTCCCTCGCCGTCGTGTCCAGTGCAGTTAAGCGCTGGTAGTGAAACCAGGCGAGGAACGTACGGTGTAGTTCAGCTCGGACACGTGAGAAGAACCCACAAGGTTGGGAGGAGCCGGCCCGATAGTTCAAAGGGCCCAAAAACATGTTCCAAGTGTTCTCTTGGCTGTTCTCTTTGTGTGTACTCTAACAAACGGTTCTACGGTGGCGAGGCGTGCTTTGTTTTAACGTCACCGTAATCTTCTCCATACTCGTTTGAGACTAAAGGCCGCGAGAAAGAATTGTAGCTAACTTTGATCCATCGATACGCAGCGCCGTCGACATAGAGAATCATTATTAGCACACTTTGAGGGTAATGTCAGTCAAACTTTGACTTCTGAATGAATTGCAAACTGAAGAATCACTTCTCTAAACCATACTGGGAGAAGGTTTCAGGTCTATAGCGGATGCCTTATTGCACACGTGAGGTTTGAGCCAGGGGCTGGAGCCAAGGCGAGGGCCAGGTTGGATTTATGGCCCATCTAAAGGTGTGAATTTATACACAGATGACCTTCTTCTGCACCGCCTGGCTTTATGTGTGCTCGCTGAGGAAATACTCATTACCACCGGGGCATGCTGGAGATGCATGCTCCCAAAGCACACACACACTCTCTCTTTCTCTTTCTCTCTCTCTCTCTCTCTCTCTCTCTCACACACACACACACACACAATAAAGGCCACACGAGGTATACAGACCTCCACAATTGCACATTGCCATTTCACACCATAACTTCTAAGCCAGTAACCGAGTATCTTTGCGTATGCCGTCTTCTACTGCATTGTGAATACTACTACAAATCAACCCCTTCTAGTCCTATTACTACACTGTGACTATTACTAGAAATCAAATCGCTCTACAACTACAGTGAATACTACTATCATTTCAATCCCAACTCAAGTCCAACTCAATACCCACTTCCGTCACATGATATTACAGTGAGTGCATTGTCTACAGGACTAAAGTAGCTAAAGATTCAACTGTACTGCCATTGGCCCATCCCCAGATTACAGTTCAGTCTTGCTCTTAACCTGCTCCAAATCCATGTGATTCCCCAACCAAGCCAAACCGATGTCTTGGACATTCTTTGGGGGATTTGGAAAACTACTAAGGTTACGTGTGTTTCCACACATGGCATGTGGCGAGGGGTCAGGGGTCAGGGTTAGGTTCCTGTTTAACACCAGCATCGCGAGATGTCATCATGTGCTGTGTCCATCTCTAAGGCCACTTACAGGGTCATAACGGCCTTTATTCACAACTAAACATTGACCAAGGTTTTCCCCTGTAACAAGCGAGAAGTTTGAGTTGAGAAATGAGTTACAGAATTGCTTTTATTACAAAACATGCTGCGACACTAATTTAGGGCGGAGCGGCGTCTCATCACGGGACCCACACGACCACACAGTCCACTCACCCGTACGGTGCACACACACACACACACACGCGAAACACGCAACTTACCGCTATAACGTTCACGAAGGTGGTCTTCCCCGAATACTGCAAACCGACCAGTGTTAATTCCATCTCCTCTTTCCAAAACAGCGCTTTAAACCAGTCCAAAAGCTTGTTAAACAAGGCAATCATCTTGACTGAGAGCACAAGATCAGCTGACCGACTTCACCGCCGCGGCTCACGGATGGGAGGAATGTGCAGATAGCTGTCTGTCTCTTGCAATTTATGCAAACGTTGCTGTCCGTATCACTCCAGGGAGATGTCAGCCGTTTTTTTAACGTCTTTCTTAATATTGTCTCGCTGTCCGTCTGAAACTGCTACGTCTCGCCCTTCCTCATTGGGTGGGGTTACGATGTAGGATCCATGCAGCTGGTCGGAACAATGCGCGGACAGGGGCGCAGCTTTTCACGGCGGCTTGATGGTGTTCATTAGCGCACCACTGCGACATCTGCTGGTGCCTAGACGGTACTGCATCGGTCGTTGCCATGGATGTATTAATGGTGCGTTCGTTTGTGGTCGGATGTGGGAAGTCGCAAGTGGCAAAATACCTACTTCCGACCCATTAGAGCTATATACCATTATATCACAGTTACCTAGTTATATCTATATACCATTATATCACAGTTACCTAGTTATATCTATATACCATTATATCACAGTTACCTAGTTATATCTAGTGCATTCGAGCAACTGGGGGCTGAGAAACATATCCGAATTTGCGACGAGGAAGTGCGAGTTCATGCGGTGTTTTATTTAATCATTCCTAGCAAGTCGCAATTTGCCACCTCCCAGTTATAAACGAACCACCATAATAGAACGGTCGTTGCTCGCAAAAGTGCGCCCCCTGCTGGCGCATACCGGGAAAATATAGCATTTTGCTGTTTATCACGGCAGATTCGTCAAGATTATTCACTCCCACGATAAATACAAAAGGTGAACCTGAAATATGAGAAGAAACAAGGGCTTGTTTATAAACACGAAATCGATGGGAAAATGTTGTTTGTGATATTGATATAGTACTAAGCTGATCGTGGGTTCGAATCTGCTTTTGCACAAACGTGAAGCTGGGATGGGGAAGTGAAGTGTCATCGGTAGCGTTGGCTTTAACAACAAGCAAGTGGGAAAGGTTGCTTGGTTAGAACAACGCTGGCAAAATGAGCAAGACGGCAAGTATTCCGTAAACAGTGAGTGTACTGTACACTTCAGTAAGTACACGATCACGTATACTAATCAGTCTAATCCACATCCATGGTCTAATCAGATAAGCTACAGCTAGTAGCTACTATAGCACTAGCTTGCTGAACACCTGTGCCAGCTGATCTGTTGGCGAGCCAAGATACCCACAGTCTGAATTGTATATCAGCCTATCTTTAATAGCTGTTAGCTGAACTAATTAATTTAATTTTGTTAGATAGCTTGCAATCCAAGACATGGTTTGCTATTATGGTAACTTGCCACAGTATGTAACGGTAGTCACCCTGTGTTTCTGAAAATGCAATGTTATTTTTGTGCTCTCTCTCTCTCTCTCTCTGTCCAACTTTCAACAGGGGACGCAGAATGTTGTTTGACTCTGCCGCACCTCGATCCTCCTGCTGTCGTAAAACGCGAGACTCTGTTCCCCTGAAAGGACGAAGCTACTGCATTGACTAACCAGAACCTTCCATAAAGCAGAGGACATAACGTATAGCCATGGGCACGACACTGAGCGAGCCGTGCATCTATGACAAACTGTCCGAGAGCATCGAGATCCTGCGCCAGTCGGGCTACCGATACGGCATGTCGGAAAGGGAGATCGAGAAGTTTATCAAGCAAGTTCTGGAGACGAACGAGCCCAGGAGAGATCCGCCCCAGTTCCCCATCCTACGAGCCACGATCAAGGTAAGAACGAGCCCAGGAGGGACCCGCCCCAGTTCCCCATCCTACGAGCCACGATCAAGGTAAGAACGAGCCCAGGAGAGATCCGCCCCAGTTCCCCATCCTACGAGCCACGATCAAGGTAAGAACGAGCCCAGGAGAGATCCGCCCCAGTTCCCCATCCTACGAGCCACGATCAAGGTAAGAACGAGCCCAGGAGAGATCCGCCCCAGTTCCCCATCCTACGAGCCACGATCAAGGTAAGACCGACGCCTGCGAGAGCAGAAGTCAGGCTAGGGAAATCACCTCGATCAAAACAGCGTGCTGTTCTTGAGACAAAATGAACAGAATATCCAACACCGTTGGATTATTATATTGCATTCACGATATGGCCTTTTGACATGGACTTATGTTGAGTAAATGGGTGCTGTACACTATATCAGAAGTGGGTCGCGCACATCCCAAAATAATTAATAAGCCAGGCGCTGGACTAAAAAAGCATATGTACCAAAGAAAGTAAGAGTCCGCACACTGTAGCTCCCATTAAGATTATTTATGGACAAAAAATATATAGAAGTGACGTTTCGAACGACAACGCTCTTCCTCAGACAACTGAATAAACATAGCCACATGTTTCATACTATATCAAACATTAAACTCAGCATATCATCATGTGTTCATGTCACGTCTCTCCTTAGTTCGTGGTGTTGGTGGGCTTCCTCCTGGTGGTGGTCTTGGCCTTCACGTATCCCCAGAGCCCCCCCCAGCTGGGGATGGTCAGCGTCGGGGGACACAACAACTGGTCGTCCCCTCTGAGCCACATCCGCCTGCTCTCCCTCCCCATCGCCAAGAAGTACAACCTGCAAGGTACGAAGAAGCGCTACACCCAGCACTGTCTGCACAGGGGCAGCTGGTCCAACGACCGCAGGGTCGGCGGTTCGAATCCCGGCTCCTCCTGTCCACATGTCGGAAGTTTCCTTGGGCAAGACGGTGAACGAGCAGGCTAGCACATTGCATGGCGGCTGCCGCCATTGGCGTGTGAATGTATAAGTGCCATTTAGAGTAGGTATCCCAGATAGCAAGCGGATCTGGGCCATATACAGGCCAGATCTGGCCCTTGTGGCTTAGTTCCGGCCCATATATGGCCCAGAATTATTACACATCCGCTTGCTATCTACTGGGTACACTCAGACAAAGGAAAGAAGCAGAAGAAGAAGTAGCTCCACTGGTATGCACAGTGTGTAGGTTGCAACATTGCGACAGGTAGCCTATACTGTTGCTTAAGTCCACTTCATATTTTGGGGACAGTTCCGTTCACATTAGGTAACAGAGGACAGCTCAGGACAGATCGTGCGAGGGGTATAGGCTGTTTACGTCCAGCTTGACCTCACTGAAGCAAACAGAAACATTCTCTCTTTGTGCATTGAACGCATAACCATTGAACTGTATAATCTCCTTAGAAACCAGTGCACAGCGAGCGAACCCGTCGACCCCGCCACACTCACGACGCACGCCGTCATCATGTAGTCGTTGAATGAAACCGGTCATCTTCTCGACGATCAAGTGGCCGGTAAAATCGGTTAAAGTTCGAAAAAGTTCGGAAAAAAAACAAATATCTTTTTTAAAAAGAAGTTCGAACCTAAATTTGAGAGTTGGAATATTGTAATATTAATTGTATTATTTATCAAAAATTATGCAGCGATTTACATTAATAACAGAACATTTATACGCTACAATTTATTTACGGGCAATAATCCAATAATCCAGACCCAGCACCTTATCGAAAGTTGAAAGTTAACACCTCAGCGAGGGGTAACAGTGTTCACAGTACAATATTACAGTCAAGGGTTATTTTATTAGGCTATTATATTCATGAAAAATCTTTCTTCTTCTTTTTTCATATAAATTTGAATATTGTTCGAATTCTACTAAATTAATTTGAATATATTCGAACTCAATTTCATGGCACTTTTGACAGCCCTAATAGGTGGACATCATTGGATTCCTCTCGGCCTACAGAATCTAGGTTGCCTTGTTTTGAGCGGTTTCGAGTCGGATTACTCACGGTTGGAAAACATATATGACCTAGCAATACTCTATCTTTGATCTATCCAACATGATTGAACGGCCTAAATTAGAGTTACCTGCTCTGTGTTGTGAATATAAGATTTGCATGTTTGCCTCTAGGCCCTTTCAAGGGAACCAATGGAACTTTCGGTCACTAGGGCAACGACTTCTTGGTCCAAGTAAACTGCACTGTAAACTCCGGTGTTATTGTTTTGAACATGGACATTCCCTGAAACGGTCAATAAGGGTTACCGTTAACAGATCAGACGGTTCCTGCAAATGTGAAATGTCTGACCGCTCGTACCTTTACCGAGTGCGGTGCGGTGTAATATATGAGACTTACCTATTGTATGTGTAGTGTACTATGTAATATTAATATTACAGTAATATTGTTTCATTTGCCTGTGCCTTACGCGTATCATATTAGTGTCGACGTAGACTGAGCTGTGTGTGTGTGTCTCTATCTATCTGTTTATCTATCTATCTATCCATCTACCTACAGTATCTATCTATCTACAGTGTCTATCTATCTGTCTGTATCCATCTATCCATCTATCCATCTATCCATTTATCCATCTACCCATCTATCTATCTATCTATCTATCTATCTATCCATCTATCTACAGTGTCTTTCTATCTGTCTGTCTGTCTGTATCCATCTATCCATCTATCCATCTATCTATCTATCTATCTATCTATCTATCTATCTATCTATCTATCTATCTATCTATCTATCTATCCATCTACCTACAGTATCTATCTATCTACAGTGTCTGTATCTATCTATCTATCTGTCTGTGTCTGTCTGTATCTATCTATCTATCTATCTATCTCTATATCTATCTCTATCTCTATCTCTATCTCTATCTATCTATCTATCTATCTAATATATCTATCTAATCAATCTGATCTATCTACCTACTTCCCTCCCCCCATGCAGGGTTCCATGAGTGGTGGAGTGCGGGAGCTCTGAGGCAGGGTCTGGTCAACTGCTCCGGCTGCGCTGAGGTCTCCTCTGTGCTGGAGGTGCCAGAGACGCTCCGGGAGTCCGCGGCTCTGCGCAGGGGCCCCCAGCCAGTACTACTGAAGGTACACAACAATAACGACAACAACAACGACAACAGTCTAAAAGAACTGAAGCGTAGAGGAGCTGTGTGCTTATATTGAGGTTGAATCGCAGCATTCATACTGAACGCATGTGGGACTCAACCCTAACAACATGTAGACTCAACCTTGAAAACCGGCTCCAATCTGGAAAATTATACAGAATGTTTTATTCTCCGAAGAGATCACCTACAGGGGGCGCAAATGTGCAGGTCGACTTCCAACTCTTTTGCTGTTGTGTGTGTGCGTGTGTGAGTGCCTGCCTGTGTGTGTTTGTGTGCGCGTGTGCGTGCCTGTGTGTGTGTGTGTGTGCATGTGTGTGTGCGTGTGCGTGCCTGTGTGTGTGTGTGTGTGTGCGTGTGTTCACGCAGGGCGGGGAGTCTCTGTGCGTTCAGAGGCAGCAGCTGGAGGAGCTCTACTCGTCCCACTCCGGCTCCATGTCCATCCTCCTGGAGGACGACAGCCTGCTGTCCCACGAGGACGCCTTCCCCCAGGGCCCCGCCAACTTCACCCTGCTCTGGTACTGCCACTGCGCCAGGGGAAGCACAGCAAATCGCGCTAGATCGAATACTTACGTTTTGCGGCTAGGTGTAGCTAGCTTTGCGGTATTTTATGGGTACATCGACCGGTCAGCCGGTAGATTACAGGGTTGTCCGTGTGTGTCATTCACTCGTTTTCTTCTGTCCCATCAGGAGGTTTACCTCAGGGGCCAGGGAAAAGGTGTTGAGGTGGCTCTTCCCCAAGGCGGAGCTTTGCCCCCTGCTGGACAGCGCTGGAACTACACTGCAGCGCTGCTTGGTCACTCACAGTGCCAACTCTCAGAGCAGGGTGAGTTTGTGTGTGTGCGTGCGCCAGGGACGCACACATTGAAGAAAAAGTCAGTGCAAAACAACAGGTCCTCGATAAAAAAGCACTACTGAGGAGAGATGGAATGCTCGCTGTGTAGTAGCTCCTACGGCAAATGTGTTTAATAGGGCCCATTATACAACGGGTAGTTCCGATCTCGCAGTCTGATTGGTTAAGAGCCGTTGTATAATCACGATACACCACAGGCAAAGCCTCTTTACCGTTCTATGTGAAATATTACTGCGCCAATTATCGCTGCCTGTAAAAACGTTAGTTCCATTGCGGAACGGTCTGTTGGTTACATTATAGTTTCTCCTCAAGAAAAATGTAAACATTCAATGTCAATTTTGAGTTATTCTATCCGTCCTGTAGCCTACCACTCTGGTTTATCATCACCACTTTTGCAACTCGCAGTTGCAGAGCAAAGATAGGCTACACTTCGTTCATGGCTAGCTAGGTTGGTCAGGATTATTAGTTTTGGTTGCTAGGGCTCATTGTTCGTCGTTTTGAAACTCCATAGCAATGTGATTTTAGGAACTACCTTTCTTGGCGGAGTTCACAAAAATCAATATTAAGACACTAACATAGTAGGTATTTATCACATAAATGTTTATCGATGATGTAACTGTTGTATAAAAACAATAACTCACTTGAGGGTTATGCTATATGGCCAATATACCACGGGTTCTGGTCGATTGTGACCGCAGGTATATTGGCCATATACTACAACCTCTCATGAGTTATTGCTTCAACGTTTTGGCCAGAGTGGCCTTCATCAGGTACAATAAAAAAAAAAAACGTCAGGGGGGTGGGGCGGTAGTGCTGAACATTTCTGATCGGCTGAGGAGGCGGCCTGCTGGCAAAGTTTTATTTCAACAGCGCCATGTTTAAATTCACCGCACGAAAAGAGCTTCGGTGTTTAGCGAGCATGTTGATTTTCCGAACGGAATAAATCCCACACATAAACACGACAATGCTTTCCTAGTTCCATCTTGTTGTAACTAAAACATCTGCTGGAAAAAAAATACATTTCCTATTGACAAAAATCCAAGTAGGAGTTATTTTCTCTCTCTTGCTGCCTCGATATAACAGGCTATCAGCAGGCAGACGAAGAGCTTCTACTTTGCTGTCTGAACGCCATCTACAGTATGCTATTCAAAAAAGCCATAACATGTGTCGTGTGTGTGTGTGTGTGTGTGTGTGTGTGTGTGTGTGTGTGTGTGTGTGTGTGTGTGTGTGTGTGTGTGTGTGTGTGTGTGTGTGTGTGTGTGTGTGTGTGTGTGTGTGTGTGTGTGTGTGTGTGTGTGTTCGTTCCAGGGTGTTCGAGTGCTAGGCTGGCTGGTCGTAGGGGAGGGCCTGCCCACGGTCCGAGTGCTCCCCGTGCACCGCTGTCAGAAACACTGCAGCTCCTTCAACCTGTGGCTGGGACCTGGAGACATGGGTGAGGACACGGCACTCCTATGATGCTTTTTTAGCCTCTCTTACTCTGAAATGTAATTTAATGTAATGTATTGCTTTATAAATGTTCTTAGCCGGTAGACAAACATACTCCAGGAGCTTGCTCGATCGCCTTGTTGAGAGGGGTCAGGGAAGAATTTTTACAGCTCACTTATCTGGCCCCTGGGTGATAACTGTTTTTTTTGCTTCCCTCTGGAATATGTAGAGGTGGGTCGTATGCCCACCTCCCTTGTTCTCTGTAAAGCGCATTGTGTTGCCTCTGGGTATGAAATGCGCTATATAAATAAAGCTTTGATTGATTGATTGATTGACACAACACACTTCTCCATAGTAATTCCCTCTAGAACTGTTACAAACATCCAGATACTGTATATTTGTGTATTTGATTCAGCACTGTGTATTCTACTTGGTTTAGCTTGGTCGACTTTCTACAACGTGCCCTTTTAACCTCCTAGTGTACGCAGACCCGCGCTACTGGCAGATGGAGCTGTTCCCCGGAAGAGGCCAGAACATCGTCTGTGACGGTTCCACGTTCTGAAGGAGAGGAACACCGTCAACAACAGAGAGACAGGAGGAGGAAGAGGGGGAGCTGGGACTGGACAGCCGGGACTAATACTCCAATAAATCCCTCCTTCCTTCCCCAGTACAAACCTCTCTGATTGGCTCAGAGTCACTTCCTTCCTGGTTGCAGCCTGATGTGATTGGGAGCTCTTGCAAATCCGGTCCTGCACACTCACTTCGGACACGAGAGAGAAGACGGCACTCCTAACCCCTGTATCTGTCTCATCTTGCTGGTATTCTTAAAAGGCTCTTTACAGAACCCTATTGCCTATGGATAAAATACTCTAGTCTGTCCCTCCATAGCCCAGACAACTCTTTTCTCCCCATCGTTAGCACCTACCCCACTCTGGCCGAATACCAGACTCATCGTTAGCACCTACCCCACTCTGGCCGAATACCAGACTCATCGTTAGCACCTACCACACTCTGGCCGAATACCAGACTCATCGTTAGCACCTACCCCACTCTGGCCGAATACCAGACTCATCGCTAGCACCTACCCACTCTGGATGAATACCAGACTCATCGTTAGCACCTACCCCACTCTGGCCGAATACCAGACCCATCGTTAGCACCTACCCCACTCTGGATGAATACCAGACTCATCGCTAGCACCTACCCCACTCTGGCCGAATACCAGACTCATCGTTAGCACCTACCCCACTCTGGCCGAATACCAGACTCATCGCTAGCACCTACCCCACTCTGGATGAATACCAGACTCATCGTTAGCACCTACCCCACTCTGGATGAATACCAGACTCATCGTTAGCACCTACCCCACTCTGGCCGAATACCAGACTCATCGCTAGCACCTACCCCACTCTGGATGAATACCAGACTCATCGTTAGCACCTACCCCACTCTGGCCGAATACCAGACTCATCGCTAGCACCTACCCCACTCTGGCCTAATACCAAACTCATTATCAGTAGCACCTACCCCACTCGGACCTAATACCAATTCATCATCACTAGCACCTATAACACTGACCTTCATTGATTTAGATATTTGGAATATATCTCTCTCACACACACACACACACTCACTCACTCACTCACTCACTCACTCACTCACTCACTCACTCACTCAGTCAAGACTGGAACATGTCTTGGTGGGGAAAGGTTTCCCACTCTGATGTCTACTAACCTCGTAGCTAAGATGATGTGTGTGTCCAAAGAAAAGACCAGGAAATGCACAAAGTACTTTCTCCGGTAATCGGTCAGAATGTTCAATATTTTCTCAGTTATATTTTGGGCGGTGTTTGAATCGTACAGCCATAACATAATTGATGGGACATTTTCTGTGACACAGTCCTCTAAGCTCTTCAGTGGGTGATGTCTGTTGAACAGTTTAATCAATGTGACAAAGATAATGGTTGTTATTGTCAGTTTTAGGTTGATCTCACAAGTAAAGCAGTTTGTATGTATTTTTGGCTGTGTAAGTGCCATAAGTTCAACATGCCTTTTAATGTTCCTGTGATTCACTTATATTTGGCTTTTTTGCCTGTCGTCCAATCACCTGTGAAAGCACTTTATTAGCTGGCACTTGTTGATGATGTCACACGGTATTTGATAATGTCACACACTGTCAATCCTAAAGCAGCTTTGACTTCACTGATGTCAAACTGAGTACAGGGTAAGATCACTGGTTTTAGGCTATTTCATACAGAGAGCAACTTTGAACCATAGTTGAACACATGGCTCTCCCAAAAATGATCAACTTTATTGATCTGGACGCTCTATTTGAGTACCTTTCCATCGTGAGACACAGGCCTACCGAATTGTGCAATAAAAATGTTTGTTTTCCAAAATCAAGTGCAATGAAGCAAACCTGTGGAATAGTTTGATTTTAATGTACTACACTGTCGGGCGCAGAATGTGTGCATCATGTTTCTAAATAAATGTTTTCTGCTCTATTGATCATGTTCTTTATTGCTCATTTAGTAGCCTAGAATAGACCAAGTAAATTATGAAATTATGATTCAGTGATGCATATTCTACATTAATTTAATTTTTATCCCTCTATACTAACTAAAACAGATGTCGGCTATCATTTCTTCTCTGGTAGCCTAGTATAGACATGATGTCAGCTTAGCAGAGCTGAACCCAGGTCAGTCTCTGGCGTCAAAATAATGGGTTCATGGATTTTCCTAAGTGAGTAGTGAAGTATT
The DNA here is from genome assembly GCF_949987555.1 of Borostomias antarcticus. Classification (NCBI taxonomy): domain Eukaryota; kingdom Metazoa; phylum Chordata; class Actinopteri; order Stomiiformes; family Stomiidae; genus Borostomias; species Borostomias antarcticus. The sequence continues at coordinate 3,070,765 of NC_140244.1, forward strand.
CTGCTTCCCGGGCGGTGCTGCCGAGCTGCATGGCGGTCTGGTGGGGTGAGTATCCATCCCAGGGAGAGATGGGATAGGAAAATGGGGGATTGAGGCAGGGGGAATGCTAAAGGGACACTGAATTTCAGGAATTATTTTGGTTTAGACGTTGATAATCCACTTTAAGAAAACGCTTTGTTAGGGAACGACAAACGTTGCTGCCGACGGACTAATGCGCTTGCGTTGCCAAATGGCTGAATCGAGCTCAAAATGAGTTATGAAGTGGGCGAGGCCTCAGTCTCGCAGTTGATTTAGCTAGCAAGCTAGCATTAGCATAGCTACCTAGCATTAGCATAGCTACCTAGCATTAGCTACCTAGCATTAGCTACCTAGCATTAGCTACCTAGCATTAGCTAGACATAGCTACCTAGCATTAGCTACCTAGCATTAGCTACCTAGCATTAGCTACCTAGCATTAGCTACCTAGCATTAGCTACCTAGCATTAGCTAGACATAGCTACCTAGCATTAGCTAGACATAGCTACCTAGCATTAGCTAGACATAGCTACCTAGCATTAGCTAGACATAGCTACCTAGCATTAGCTAGACATAGCTACCTAGCATTAGCTAGACATAGCTACCTAGCATTAGCTAGACATAGCTACCTAGCATTAGCTAGACATAGCTACCTAGCATTAGCTAGACTTAGCTACCTAGCATTAGATAGACATAGCTAGCTAGCATTAGCTAGACATAGCTACCTAGCATTAGCTAGACTTAGCTACCTAGCATTAGATAGACATAGCTAGCTAGCATTAGCTAGACTTAGCTACCTAGCATTAGTTAGACATAGCTACCTAGCATTAGCTAGACATAGCTACCTAGCATTAGCCAGACATAGCTAGCTAGCATTAGATAGCTAGTGCTTGCTAGTTCACTCACTCACTCAATTGCTAGATGGCTAAACATAGACGTAACTATTTTAGCACCATCAAACATAACTACCCGAAATGTATTGAAGCCTTATTCACAAGTCAATATATTATTTACAATGTATTATTTACAATATTATCCCCCCGAGTTATGTCTAGCTAGCTAGCTAACGTCAGCCTACTGTCACTAGCTTGGAGCTAGCTCAAATTTCAAGTGACAGGCCAACTGTTACAGTGTTCGCCATTTTTGCCCCATAACATTCCCATAATGTTGGTCAACTTAAACACATGAATGTAACCTCCAATCATCCAAGTATACTTTCACTGTCCTAGACTCCTGAAGCTCAAATTCCCTCTAATGTGATGTCAACTAAAGAAATAGTAATGATCAGTGCAGCAGCAGACCTGTGCTGTGCCTCTCTCTGTAAGCATGCTCACTGAATCTGCTGGAGATCTGTGCTATGCCTCTCTGTAAGCATGCTCACTGAATCTGCTGGAGATCTGTGCTATGCCTCTCTCTGTAAGCATGCTCACTGAATCTGCTGGAGATCTGTGCTATGCCTCTGTAAGCATACTCACTGAATCTGCTGGAGATCTGTGCTATGCCTCTCTCTGTAAGCATGCTCACTGAATCTGCTGGAGATCTGTGCTGTGCCTCTCTCTGTAAGCATGCTCACTGAATCTGCTGGAGATCTGTGCTATGCCTCTCTCTGTAAGCATGCTCACTGAATCTGCTGGAGATCTGTGCTAGGCCTCTCTCTGTAAGCATGCTCACTGAATCTGCTGGAGATCTGTGCTGTGCCTCTCTCTGTAAGCATGCTCACTGAATCTGCTGGAGATCTGTGCTATGCCTCTCTCTGTAAGCATACTCACTGAATCTGCTGGAGATGGCTTTGCAACATTAAGTGGAGCCAAGTTGGTTATGTGAACAAGGGCACAGTAAACATGTTGTCCCCCACCTATAATGCATGCTCCTTTAAAGCAATGATGGATTGAAAATGTGGAATTTCTATTTGAATAAATATTGTAGGCTACACTAACCTATGCGCATCATAACATGTAAAACCAGGATTAAACAAGCCAAGAAGCTGTTAACATCTGGGTTTGAAAAGTCGAAGTGTCCCCGAGTAGAACATACTGTACTTTTACTGATACACATAGCATAGTTTCAGTGTTCAAACAAGTCCATGCATCTGTATGGTCAAAAGTCCTATAGACTACACACATATCTAGTGCTACTAAAGTCACATCATGTGTATCAATGATTGACCAAAGTAAGCTCTCTATAAACCACAGTAGAGTGAATAAGAGTACAATAACGTCTCCATCTAGTGGGCAAACAAGACCGTGCACCCGTATGGTTAAACGTTGTAGCTGAAGGAGAGAGTGCGGCTGATGGAGACGGCCTAGCACTCGAAGGCTTGTTTGTAGAGGTGCGTCTTTAGCTGCCCTTTAAAACTGTCCACAGACGCAGCAGCTCTCAGATCCTGTGGGAGTGCGTTCCACAGTCTAGGAGCCACAGCCCCAAAAGTCCAATCCCCCTTCGTCTTTAGCCGCGTCCGAGGCACTGTCAGGAGCCCCTGGTCAGACGATCTCAAGGTCCGGTTATCTACATGAAAGAAAGAAGACCGGTATTTACCTGCATTGAGGCCATCCTTATTATTTTTTTCCCATCATTACAGCGAGTGAGTGGGGAATTGTGGGAAGTGGGGTTCTTAAAACGCAGTGCCGATTTGATCACGACCAGAGAGGCCGCCAAAGTGCCGAGATACCTCATGTAGCTTTAAAGTCCCTGCCCTTCGGTTGTTGCCGGGTGGGGGACAATTAACGAGATGATATTTCCTTTCTATCATCTACATTTATGAGGATTGGGTACCCAGTCATAAAGACTTTAAAGATTGAGTTGAGCCTATTGGCTTACTTTTCATGATATTTCTGTCCACATGGATGTGTGTGTGTGTGTGTGTGTAGTTGAGCAGGATGGAGAGTCTGGGACTTCAGGCGGTATCCCTCAGTGATGGCTCCACTGCCTACATCGAACAGGCCATTAAAGGTGAGGGACAAACACACCGTCACACACACACATTCTGCTCACATATCTCACACACACACACTGTCCTCAGATATCACACACACACACTCTGCTAACATATTACACACACATTCTGCTCACATATTACACACACACTCTTCTAACATATCACACACACACTCTGCTCACATATTACACACGCACACACACACCCTGCTAACATATTACAAATACACACTGTTCACGTATTTCTCGCACACACACACAAGGTAAGGCAAGTTTATTTGTATACCACATTTCAGCAACAAGGCATTTCAAAGTGCTTTACATGAGACATTAAAAGCATCAAGACAAAGTGCAACACATAAAAGGTCACATAAAACGAAATGCAATTGCCCAAAGCCAACTTCTCTCTCTTTCTTAGATGGTAACCTAGTCGAGGGCGACACCGTGCAGTTGGAGGACGGCACCACGGCCTACATCCAGCAAGTCACAGTCCAGCAGAAAGGTCTTCTCACCCCCTCCTCCTCCTGTTCACCATGAACCCCGCGTCACCCCGATAAAACCATCTCATTATGCGCTTTTACGCCTGCGGTATACTTGCTGTTTAACAACGCGTACGTGCGCACGAGCGCATATTTTGCGGCGCGTTAATTTCCGAGGACCTGTGCAGCCAACGCTCCCGAGGACGCAGGAAACACGCGCTAGCCGTGCAGGAGACGCATGGTAGACGCGTACGTGTAGTTAAAAGCAAGTATAGCTTAAGTAAGTATAGCTACAGGCTAACAGTCCTAAAGGAACTATCCTGCTCCTATAGGCTAACAGTGGGGGTTATCCTGCTCCTATTGGTTAACAGTGAGGGTTATCCTGCTCCTATAGGCTAACAGTGGGGGTTATCCTGCTCCTATAGGCTAACAGTGGGGGTTATCCTGCTCCTATAGGCTAACAGTGAGGGTTATCCTGCTCCTATAGGCTAACAGTGAGGGTTATCCTGCTCCTATAGGCTAACAGTCCTACAGTAATCCTGCTCCTATAGGCTAACAGTGGGGGTTATCCTGCTCCTATAGGCTAACAGTGGGGGTTATCCTGCTCCTATAGGCTAACAGTGGGGGTTATCCTGCTCCTATAGGCTAACAGTGAGGGTTATCCTGCTCCTATTGGCTAACGGTGTGTTCTCCCCTCAGAGCCCCTCCCTTTTGAGGATGGCCAGGCGGTACAGCTGGAAGATGGCACCACTGCTTACATCCACCACACGCCCAAAGGTACATCATCCTTACATCATCCTTACACCATCCTTACACCATCCTTACATCATCCTTCCGTCACTGGGGCGGAGCTAACAAACGACAACAAAGTCCTGGATTTTCTTACCGCTCGTACCCGCCGGACCGGAGACATCTCAGGAGGTTGATCGCAGGGTGGGTCCCTAACCCTCTGACTAACCTTTGACCCCCCACCCGTGCAGACGGCTACGACCCCAGCGCTGTGGAGGTGGTTCAGCTGGAGGACGGCAGCACGGCCTACATCCACCACCCCTCGGTCCTGCCGGGCGGGGCGGCGGGAGGCGGCATCCTGACCCTGCAGCCAGGGGGCGCTCTGGAGGAGCTGAGCGCAGACGACGCCGTAGAGACGGACGCCATGGCTACGCTGGGGAACTACTCCATCAAGGTCTGGCGACAGCTTGGTCAGCTTGCTAGGCACCTTCTCTTTCTCTCTCTCTCTCTCTCTCTCTCTCTCTCTCTCTCTCTCTCTCTCTCTCTCTCTCTCTCTCTCTCTCTCTCTCTCTCCTCTCCCTGTTCTCCCCGTTCCCCTGTCTTTCTCCTTGTTCTCTCTGTTCTGTTTCACTTGAAGATATTCAAAATTCCATGTTTTGTTTACTTCCTATCTACAGTAGCAAAGGTAACACAGTCGAGGGGACTGACTGCGTCAAAGTTGAACCTCGCTGTTACAAACCTCCCCCCCCTCTTTCCCCCCCCCCCCCCCCCCCCCCGTTTCCCTCCAGTTGATGGGGTCCGAGGTGGAGGTGAACGAGGCTATGAGCGTCACCAATGGGCTCCAGGATCATACCACTGTACAGGTAAAGCATGGGGGGGTCATACTGCTGTACAGGTAAAATGGGTGGATCGTACCACTGTACATGGGAAGGAGGTGGGGTTATACCACTGTACAGGTAAAAAGAGGGGGGGGGTCATACCAATGTAGAGGTGATTGGGGGTGTAAACACAATGAAGTCCCTTTGAGACTCCCTAAACCTGTATTGAGCATGAGCATGTGACGGCCGTCCATTTACTGTAATATTTCCAGTAAATGGCAGCAGCGTGAACTCTTTGTAGGTGGTGTTTGAAGGCAAGAGCTGGGGCTCGTCCAGAGGCCAGCAGATCGCTGAGAAGACCTTCCGCTGTGACTACGAAGGCTGTGGACGCCTGTACACCACCGCACACCACCTCAAGGTACACACACACACGCGCACACACACACACACACACACACACACACTACCACATAACACACCACCTCAAGGTACACACACACACACACACACACACTACCACACAACACACCAGATCAAGGTACACACACACGCACACACACACACACACACACACACACACACACACACTACCACACAACACACCAGATCAAGGTACACACACACGCACACACACACACACACACACACTACCACATAACACACCACCTCAAGGTACACACACATGCACACCCAAACACACACACCACCACACAACACACCAGATCAAGGCACACACACACACACATACACAATAACACACAACACAACACCTCAAGGTACACACAAGCTACGTTACATCGAACAGGTTCTGTATTTATACCCTTGTCTGCTGTAGTTAGTCACTATTTCTGAACTGAATTGACCCACTACTGTAACGTTTAGCTTGTAGCATCCAAGTTTGTACTTGTATCTATGTCAAGCTAACCAGCCAGAATAGACTTAAAAGATCGGCTTTTGCGATCGGCCTATTTGGCGCCGATTTCAATCGGTGGCTGATCGATCAGAGCATCCTTCCAACCTTCCAAAGGTCCCTGTCCCTCCTTCCAAAGGTCCCGGTCCCTCCTTCCAAAGGTCCCGGTCCCTCCTTCCAAAGGTCCCTGTCCCTCCTTCCAAAGGTCCCGGTCCCTCCTTCCAAAGGTCCCTGTCCCTCCTTCCAAAGGTCCCTGTCCCTCCTTCCAAAGGTCCCTGTCCCTCCTTCCAAAGGTCCCTGTCCCTCCTTCCAAAGGTCCCTGTCCCTCCTTCCAAAGGTCCCTGTCCCTCCTTCCAAAGGTCCCTGTCCCTCCTTCCAAAGGTCCCTGTCCCTCCTTCCAAATGTCCCTGTCCCTCCTTCCAACTTCCCAAAGTCAAAATTGTCTAGTTTAACTATACTTGTGAGGACATTTATCTAAACAAGTACACAATACCTCACAACCCACCACCTCACGGTACACACACAAACACACACACACACACAATTCCCCAGAGGGAGCACACCACCTCAAGGCACACACACACACACACACACAATACCTCACAACAGCCCACTCAAAGGTATCACACACACACACACACACACACACACACACACACACACACACACACACCGTTTCAGCCGGGTCACTGACTCACTCATCTGTGAGGCTCCGTGATTGTGAGTGTGTGCGGGCAGCAACGTTGCGTGAACGTGGTCTGGATGTCCGGTCAGGTCCACGAGCGCGCTCACACTGGCGTGCGGCCGTACAGGTGCGACCTGGCGTCCTGCGGGAAGGCCTTCGCCACGGGCTACGGGCTCAAGTCCCACCTGCGCACGCACACGGGCGAGAAGCCCTACAAGTGTCCCGAGGACATGTGCTTCAAGGCCTTCAAGACCTCGGGGGACCTGCAGAAACACGTGCGCACACACACAGGTAGCGCGCGCGCACACACACACACACACACACACACACACACAATGGGTAGGATACACCCACAAGCACTAATACAGTCTACTACAATCAGTACATGCATTAAGGATACACATAATTCAACACACACACACATGCATGTACTCACTCATGGTACAGTATGAGCCATACACAAAGGGGACTATAATCTCTCTCTCTCTCTCTCTCTCTCTCCCTCCCGCCCTCTCTCTCCCCTTTCTTTCTCTCTCTCTCTCTCTCTCTCTCCCTCCCGCCCTCTCTCTCCCCTTTCTTTCTCTCTCTCTCTCTCTCTCTCTCCCTCCCGCCCTCTCTCTCCCCTTTCTTTCTCTCTCTCTCTCTCTCTCTCTCTCCCTCCCGCCCTCTCTCTCCCCTTTCTTTCTCTCTCTCTCTCTCTCTCCCATCCCCTTTTCTCTCCTTTCCCGCTCTCTTTCTCTCTCCCTCCCTCTCCCGCTCTCCCTCTCTCTCTCCCCATTCTCTTTCTCTCACCCTCTCTCTCTCCCTCCCCCTCTCTCTCTCCCCTTTCTCTCCCTCCCCCCCTCTCTCTCTCTCTCTTCCTCCCCCTCTCTCTCCCTCCCGCCCTCTCTCTCCCCTTTCTTTCTCTCTCTCTCTCTCTCTCCATCCCCTTTTCTCTCCTTTCCCGCTCTCTTTCTCTCTCCCTCCCTCTCCCGCTCTCCCTCTCTCTCTCCCCATTCTCTTTCTCTCACCCTCTCTCTCTCCCTCCCCCTCTCTCTCTCCCCTTTCTCTCCCTCCCCCTCTCTCTCTCTCTCTTCCTCCCCCTCTCTCTCCCTCCCGCCCTCTCTCTCCCCTTTCTTTCTCTCTCTCTTTCTCTCTCCCTCCCTCTCCCGCTCTCCCTCTCTCTCTCCCAAATCTCTCTCTCACCCTCTCTCTCTCCCTCCCCCCTCTCTCTCTCTCCTTTCTCTCCCTCCCTCCCTCCCTCTCTCTCTCTCTCTTCCTCCCCCTCTCTCCCTCCCGCCCTCTCTCTCTCCCCTTTCTTTCTCTCTCTCTCTCTCTCTCTCTCTCTCTCTCTCTCTGTGTCTCTCTCTCTCTCTCTCTCTCTCTCTCTCCCTCTCTCTCTCCCTCCCTCTCTCTCTCTCCCTCTCTCTCTCTCTCTCCCTCTCTCTCTCTCTCTCTCTCTCTCTCTCCCTCTCTATCTCTCTCTCTCTCTCTCCCTCTCTCTCTCTCTCTCTCTCTCTCTGTGTCTCTCTCTCTCTCTCTCTCTCTCTCTCTCTGTGTCTCTCTCCCCCAGGTGAAAAGCCCTTCAAGTGTCCGTTCGATGGCTGCGGCCGTTCCTTCACCACGTCCAACATCAGGAAGGTCCACATCCGGACGCACACGGGCGAGAGACCCTACCTGTGTCCAGAGCCCAGCTGCAGACGAGGCTTCGCCAGCGCCACCAACTACAAGAACCACATGAGGATCCACACAGGTGCACACACACACACACACACACACACACACACACACACACACACACACACACACTGTAGATACAAGAACCACATGAGGATCCACACAGGTA
>NC_140244.1:3081659-3091975 GCF_949987555.1 Borostomias antarcticus
AGTATCCCAGCATCTAGCACCATACTGTCCTGATAGCTACAGTATCCCAACATCTAGCACCATACTGTCCTGATAGCTACAGTATCCCAGCATCTAGCACCATACTGTCCTGATAACTACAGTATCCCAACATCTAGCACCATACTGTCCTGATATCTCCAGTATCCCAGCATCTAGCACCATACTGTCCTGATAGCTACAGTATCCCAACATCTAGCACCATACTGTCCTGATAGCTACAGTATCCCAACATCTAGCACCATACTGTCCTGATAGACTGATGGCTATACTAACATTTAACACCATACCGTACTGATAGTTATAACAACATCTAATAGACCTAAGATTATGCTCAATATAGATAAACTCCAATACTCAATTTACAAATTACAAATTTACAAGTCTCAGATTTGCAAATTACACAGTAAGTACCATTTCTATACAGTATGAAGATAAGGGTAAGATAAGATAGATACCGGTCTGGATGGATTATGTACGTGCTATATATGTATATGAATAATAAATAAGCAGGGGGGATCATGGATGAGTTATGTACAATCTATAGCTATAATAAATAATCTCGGGGGGGTATATTGACATTTGCATGTGGTTATGTTATGTACAGTAAATATTCTGTATACTGTACACTAGATGTTCTAGATAGTCGTTCAGGTGCCGGATGGCTTGTGGGAAGAAGCTCTTTCTGAGTCTCTCCGTACCGCCATGTGAGTGCGGTATCTCTTCCCTGAACGTAGCAGAGAGAACAGTCCATTTCCTGGGTGGCTGGGGTCTTTCAGGATCCTGTTGGCCTTGGTCTTGCATACTGTACTTAATACCATACTGTACTGATGGACTGATAGCTAAACTAACATCTAGCACCATACTGTACTGATAGACTGATATTTATACCCACATAACAGATAATATTACATCCTGCCTCTCTGTGTCGTTGAATAGACGCTGAGGTGATGGACACAGCTCTCGACCAACCACAGGGCTCCTATCTGGAGGGGGCGGAGCAGCAGGAGAAGGATCCTGAGGTAGGACCTATCAGTTGATTCTATTTCATTCATTCATTTATCTAGGCCAGGTCTGTGTTTTTACTAGCCCAGAAACCAGTCGGGGGCGGTTTCCTTTCTCCATTCTCCGGGTTTTGTAGTGTAGGTCAGACTGGGCCTCGTCTGGGCCTCGAAAACATTCCATAGTTGTATGAGCTCATAATTCAGATTCATATTTTGGGAGACCCATTTATACCTTATATATAACTAGTGTTTTATCTGCTATGCATTTTGCCTTTAAATATTCACTACAGTTAGGGCCCAGGGGGGTCCAGGCTTAATATTACAGGGGGGGGCAGGCTTAATATTACAGGGGGGGTCAGGCTTAATATTACAGGGGGGGCCAGGCTTAATATTACAGGGGGGGCCAGGCTTAATATTACAGGGGGGGGCAGGCTTAATATTACAGGGGGGGGCAGGCTTAATATTACAGGGGGGTCCAGGCTTAATATTACAGGGGGGGGCAGGCTTAATATTACAGGGGGGGCCAGGCTTAATATTACAGGGGGGGCCAGGCTTAATATTACAGGGGGGGGCAGGCTTAATATTACAGGGGGGGCCAGGCTTAATATTACAGGGGGGGCCAGGCTTAATATTACAGGGGGGGCAGGTTTAATATTACAGGGGGGGGCAGGTTTAATATTACAGGGGGGGCAGGTTTAATATTACAGGGGGGGCCAGGCTTAATATTACAGGGGGGGCCAGGCTTAATATTACAGGGGGGGCCAGGCTTAATATTACAGGGGGGGCCAGGCTTAATATTACAGGGGGGGGCAGGTTTAATATTACAGGGGGGCCAGGCTTAATATTACAGGGGGGGCCAGGCTTAATATTACAGGGGGGGCCAGGCTTAATATTACAGGGCCACTGGCACCCCCTGCCTCCCCCCAGAAGCACCTATGGCCGTGACCCTGTAGAGTTCACACACATACAGCAGTGTCCCGGTTGGTCCTCTGTCTCTGTAGATGGGTCTGTCGCCAGAGGACCTGCACGCCATGGGCGCCGCCATCACCATGGTAACGCAGGACGGCACCACCATCACCGTGCCCGGCCGCCAGACGGACCATCACATCACCATGGTTACCGGGGAGGGCAAGGGGCTGCAGCAGGTGGGTGTCCTCCACACACACACACACACACACACACACACACACACTGACTGAACGCTACACACATTCTCGCCGATAAAACAACACCAAATGAACGTCACACGCCTACTGTTTCTTTCATTGAGATCCTTGCTCAGACGTTCATGGCGGTTGTGCGTTATCTTGTGGAATCTGTTGTTCCCCAGGTTGCCATAGTGACATCGGAGGGCATCATGACAGGTGTCGGGGGAGGCTCCGCCCCCCTCTACCAGCAGGTGGCGCTGCTAGCCACGGCTAACGGCACGCAGATTGCTGTTCAAGTCAGTTCTGACTACAGATATACATATATCTGTACTTCTACACCATATCTGTATATATACATATATCATATACCTATACATATTCTGTACATATACATATATCTGTACTAATACACCATATATCAGTACATATATCATGTACCATACCTACACATATTCTGTACATATACATATATCTATACATATACATATATGTTTGTAAAGTGGCATCTGTCATGTCTGTATTACAGGCTGGACATGGTGTGCTTCAGTAGGCTAATGCAGCTATGCTTACTGCCTCTCTCCTGTTAACTGTGTGTGTGTGTGCGCGTGTGTGTGTGTGTGTGTGTGTGTGTGTGTGTGTGTGTGTGTGTGTGTGTGTGTGTGTGTGTGCGCGTAGCTGGAGGAGCAGCAGACGCTGGAAGAGGTCATCAGCATGGCGACGGCGGCCATCCAGCAGGGCGGCGGTCTGGTCCTGGCGGCGGAGGCGTCGGAGGGGAGCTGCTGACCGGATGCCCCCCCCCCCTCAGCCCTGAGCCCTGAGCAGAGCGCCCCCCCAGAGCCCCGCCCCCCGGAGGCCCCGCTTCTCCCGGAGCGAGCGCAGTGAACGGCGGCGGGCGGAGCCGGGCCGGACCCCCCCGAGTGGCGGACGTCGTCGTCAGCGGTGGCCGATCGAGGAGGAGGAGGAGGAGAGAGACGAGGCAGAGAGAGGCCCGTCGTTGTCACGGCGACGGGGTCGAGGACGTTCCGGTCGGAGCGCGAGAGCAGCTTCCTGTTTTGTTTTGTTTGTTTATTTGTTTGTTTGTGTGGTCTGGTCATCCCGCTGTGATAGGAAGGTAGCAGCAGCACTAACGCCACCACTGCTTCCTACTTCTCATTTTCAGTTTGGATTCAGTTTGGTTTCAGTTTGGATTCAGTTTGGATTCAGTTTGGATTCAGTTTGGATTCAGTTTGGATTCAGTTTGGATTCAGTTTGGATTCAGTTTGGATTCAGTTTGGACTTCTGTTTTGACTTCTGTTTTGTTTGTCTTTCTGAGGCTGTGTTTGTTGGATGTGCTTGGTTGGTTTGAGAAGTATTTGGTACTACCACATTAGTGTTAATTAACAGAAAACTGTCAAAAACCGTTGGTGTCAACAGCTGACGGAGAGCTTGTTTTGCTACGTCTGTGGGAAGATGAACAGGCGTGAGAGCAGGGAGACGGTGTCATATCAGGTATGAGGCAGGTCAAGATCGTGTACATAATGTCAATAAATAACCTTTATCTTTTCTGCTGGAGCGGTGTGTTTTTGTGAAGGTCATCGTCTAGTTTTGTTGTAAAAAAAAAAAAAAAAAAAGAAGAAGAAAAAAATAGACAAAAGCCAGACATTTTCACGGAGACATGGAGACATTTGTGACATTTCTGACTGGGGTATTCTGTCAGATGTGTACACAGGGGCTAGAGGGGGGCGTGCTTCCCTCAAAAAGAATGTATTTTGTCTAAGTTAAAGGAGTAGTAAAGGGAAAATGCATGTTTAGCCCTGTTTTAAGGTTACTTATGATCATATACAATGGTTCAGATCAAAACGTTGACAAAACTAGCACTTTTGAGAAAGAGCAACTATCACCGTTTTGGTCATACAATGGATGTGGATGGGCATCTTGAAAAATCTCCAAAACATGTTAAACTCTCGATTTCAAAGACAAGAAACTCACAGAGGTGTTAGTTGGCGTTCTGACATATAATTCGCCATAAAGTAAGATTCTAGTTCATCTGGAAAGGCTTTTTTAAATATTTAGCATAGAACTATTTAGTCGCAGCACATGTGTAAACTTCCGCAAACTAGGTAGCCTAGCAACATAAACAATAACAATAGCTACTGTAAGTAGTTCCGCTTCCTGAATCCCCTCTGCGTATTGATCTACAACGGTCGCGTCAATACAAGTCAATGGATCTCATAAAATGATCAATAAAACCCTACAGGATCCATACTTTGCGGCGAATTTGATGTCAGAACACCAACGGACACCAATTACCCCCTCGGTGAGCTTCTTGTCTTTGAAATCGAGAGTTTAACATGTTTTTGAATGATTTTTCAAGGTGCCCATCCACATCCATTGTATGACCAAAACGGTGGTAGAGCAATTATCAGACTTTCTAAAAAGTGCTAGTTTTGTCAACGTTTTGATCTGAAACATTGTATATGATCATAAGTAACCTTAAAACATGGCTAAACATGCATTTCCCCTTTACTACTCCTTTAATGTCCCTCCATTTTCTGCAGTACCCAACATTCCCCACCAGGGGGCGAATTACACCTACGAAACCATGTATGAAACGAATGCACAGTGCAAATGTTTTGAGAAGCCCAGAGTTGATTTAGTAGACATTTGCTCCGGGACAGTTGCTGTACTGGAAAGTTCCCAGCGATTATATATAATGTAGGCATTTAAAGGTAACAGCTAATAACTGGCTTATGAGAGCCGTCTTGTTTGTATTTAACCAATAGGTTGACTGAAATGTCACGCCATGACATAGGCTACTCTTGTTGGAAAAGTAGTGTGCGAACCATTTGACGTTGGCAGCAGTAGCCTAGCTGTTGTGGGTTTACCGTAAGGGAAGACGCTTATCATGAATTCATTGAAAATAGTTTGTGCATACACACACACACACACACACACACACACACACTGTAAGGCTGCTTTGTAGTGTCTGCTAGAAAATCCGTCGTTCTGATAGGCTAATTCTCTCGTGCGTTCAGTTCTGCAGTAGTTGAACAACAGAGGCCTGTCAACAAAGAGAGAGGAACGAAGCAGAGATAAAACTCTTGAAAGAAGGGAAGACAAAACCTGAGCTCCCGGTTGAATGGAGGCATTCCAGCCCTGCAGGCTCTCTCAGTGGTGTTGCCACTTGTGCCCCACGCACACACACACACACACATCCTCACCCCTCCCTGTCACACACACCTTCACCGTTCCTGTCTCTCTCTCTCTCACACACACACACACCCTGTCTGTCTGTCTGTCTCTCTCACACACACACACCCTGTCTGTCTCTCTCACACACACACACACCCTGTCTGTCTGTCTCTCTCACACACACACACCCTGTCTGTCTGTCTCTCTCACACACACACACACCCTCCCTGTCTCACACACACACCCTCCTTGTCTCTCTCTCTCTCTTCCAGACACACACACACCCTCCATGTCTCTCACACACACACACACCTTCCCTGTCTCTCTCTCACACAGACACACACACACTCGCCCTCCCTGTCTGTCTCTCACTCACACACACTCGCCCTCCCTGTCCCACACACACTTACAAAGGGGCAGATGGCAAGGCATAGCACTCTCTACCCATCTCCCTTTCTCTCCCTGTCTCTCTCCCCCTCTCTCTCCCTCTCTCTCTCTCCCTCTCTCTCCCCAGAAACCCAACATTCCACCCAGCTGTAGGTAGGTTCCCCAATTCTTTATGTGAAATCAAAATGCCACCATGTCTGGCTCGTCTACGTGTGATTGTGAAATGACAGAACAAAGACGGTAGATAGGTAGATGAGCTGTATTGATTTATTTAGTTCTTGTCCTCAGCTTGTTGAAGGTAGAGGGTAAATTGATGCCAGTTCGGTTACATCAAAGTGATTGAGAAGACTATACTGTTAGTAGCACAGCAGACATACAGGCCAAGGCCTTTGGTTCCAACCAGGAAGCTGGTAAGACCGAGATACAGCGACTTGGGATACCAGCCAACGCTGCCATGTCACACACACACACACACAGCCCAGGCTGGTCTGGGATCAGTCTCCCCTCCCCCCAGCTCTAACCTGAACCAATCGTAGAGAGAACCACAAGACTGACCTGAGATCAGTGCACGTGACGGGGAATCCCACACATACACAGAGGGGCGGTCCCCGAACCGCTGTGTTTATCTCAGCCAGTCCTCTGCCAAGGCAGAAAATACAGACCACACGCCACACCTCCTCCTCCCTCCCTCCTTCCCTCCCTCACACCCAGCCTAACGCCTCCTCCCTCCCTCCCTCACACCACGCCTCCCCATTGTGGCTCCCGTTCTCCCTCGGCAACAGTGCCCGATTGGCCGGGAGGGCGTGACGTCATCACCGCTCGGCACCAAACAGCTGCAGCGGGGAGGAGAGAGAGAGAGAGTGTAGAGTACGATGGGAAAGAGAGAGAGTGTAGAGTACTATGGGAGAGGGAGAGAGAGTATGTAGAGTACTATGGGAGAGAGAGAGAGAGAGTGTGTAGAGTACTATGGGAGAGAGAGTGTGTGTAGAGTACTATGGGAAAGAGAGAGAGAGAGTAGATTACGAGTACGTTGGGGAGGAGAGAGTGGTGGAGGAGAGAGAGAGAGAGTGGTGGAGGAGAGAGAGAGAGAGTGGTGGAGGAGAGAGAGAGAGAGTGGTGGAGGAGAGAGAGAGAGAGAGTGGTGGAGGAGAGAGAGACAGTGGTGGAGGAGAGAGAGAGAGTGGTAGAGGAGAGAGAGTGGTGGAGGAGGAGAGAGAGTGGTGGAGGAGAGAGAGAGTGGTGGAGGAGAGAGAGAGAGAGAGAGAGTGGTGGAGGAGAGAGAGAGAGTGGCGGATGAGAGAGAGAGAGAGAGTGGTGGAGGAGAGAGAGAGAGTGGTGGAGGAGAGAGAGAGTGGTGGAGGAGAGAGAGAGTGGTGGAGGAGAGAGAGAGAGAGAGAGAGTGGTGGAGGAGAGAGAGAGAGTGGCGGATGAGAGAGAGAGAGAGAGTGGTGGAGGAGAGAGAGAGAGTGGTGGAGGAGAGAGAGACAGTGGTGGAGGAGAGAGAGAGAGTGGTAGAGGAGAGAGAGTGGTGGAGGAGGAGAGCGTTCGCTGTGGTTAAAGAAAAGGTGAAAGGTCGGGAAACGGGAGAGAAAAAAACAGGCGGAGGAAAGGAGGCTTAATGTCAACAAGAGAGAGAGAGAGAGACAGAGAGAAGCAGAATGAAGAGAGGCAGAGGAAAGAGAGCAGGATAGATCCATCACTCTCTCTCCTCCACCACTCTCTCTCTCTCCTCCACCACTCTCTCTCTCCTCCACCACTCTCTCTCCTCCACCACTCTCTCTCCCCTCCCCAACGTACTCTACACTCTCTCTCTCTTCTTCCCCTCGTAATCTACTCTCTCTCTTTCCCATAGTACTCGACACACACTCTCTTTCCCATAGTACTCTACACACACACTCTCTCTCTCTCTCTTTCCCATAGTACTCTACACACACACTCTCTCTCTCTCTCTTTCCCATAGTACTCTACACACACTTTCTCTTTCCCATAGTACTCTACACACACACTCTCTCTCTCTCTCTTTCCCATAGTACTCTACACACACTCTCTCTTTCCCATAGTACTCTACACACACTCTCTCTCTCTCTTTCCCATAGTACTCTACACACACTCTCTCTCTCTCTCTTTCCCATTGTACTCTACACACACACTCTCTCTCTTTCCCATAGTACTCTACACTCACTCTCTCTCTCTCTTTCCCATAGTACTCTACACTCACTCTCTCTCTCTTTCCCATAGTACTCTACACACACACTCTCTTTCTTTCCCATAGTACTCTACACACACTCTCTCTCTCTTTCCCATAGTACTCTACACACACTCTCTCTCTCTCTCTTTCCCATAGTACTCTACACACACTCTCTCTCTCTTTCCCACAGTACTCTACACTCTCTCTCTCTTTCCCATAGTACTCTACACACACTCTCTCTCTTTCCCATAGTACTCTACACACACTCTCTCTCTCTTTCCCATAGTACTCTACACACACTCTCTCTCTTTCCCATAGTACTCTACACACACTCTCTCTCTTTCCCATAGTACTCTACACTCTCTCTCTCTCTATCCTCATAGTACTCTACACTCTCTCTCTCTTTCCCATAGTACTCTACACACACTCTCTCTCTTTCCCATAGTACTCTACACTCTCTCTCTCTCTTTCCCATAGTACTCTACACACACTCTCTCTCTTTCCCATAGTACTCTACACACTTCACTCTCTGAGTCGGTCTCTGAGGTCATCCGACCAGGGTGTCCTGGCGGTGCCCCGGACCAGACTAAAAACTCAGGGTGACAGAGCATTTGAGGCGGTGGCGCCAAGACTCTGGAACGCTCTTCCTCAGGCCCTGAGAGAGCCATCCACTGAACTCATGTTCAAAAAACTTCTTAAGACACACATGTTCAGTCAGGCCTTCGGCCATCTATAACGCCTTGCTGCTCGCAATGTTGTTGTTTTATCTGTTCTGTGTCGTTTTAATCTTGTCTCGTGTTGTATTGCCATTTTAATTTATTACTGTAAAGCACTCTGTGCATCCGTGCTGTGAAGAGCGCTATATAAATAAAGCTTACTTACTTACTTACTACACACACTCTCTCTCTCTCTTTCCCATAGTACTCTACACACACTCTCTCTCTCTCTCTCTTTCCCATAGTACTCTACACACACACTCTCTCTCACTTTCCCATAGTACTCTACACACACTCTCTCTCTCTCTTTCCCATAGTACTATACACACACTCTCTCTCTCTCTCTCTCTTTCCCATAGTACTCTACACTCTCTCTCTCTCTCTCTCTCTCTCTCTCCCATCGTATGTACGAAAGAGGTGAAGAACGAGTGAGAAAAAAGTGAGAGAATATAGAATAACAGCCAGGTAAGATGATATCCAGGAAGGGGTTGGGGGGGTTAGGTCATCATCAGCGTTTCACTTCGTCTCTTTTCCAAGCAAACGTCCCAGAAGGCCTTGTGTCTGGCTTCCTGTGTTTATCAACACGCGCGTTCAAACGGCCTCGGCTATTTCCTGCTCCCTGTGAGAGGAGAATAAGAGAGAGAGAATAGAGAGAGAGAGAGAGGAACCCACACCCTAACAGTCAACCATCACAGCCAATACTCATTTCCCCTTTCATCTCCAAAGATTCCCCCCACATGTTGAACAAAGGACAGCCCACCGCAACAGAAGGGTACTTTCTAAGTCAATCTTTCGCCGAGCACAAAGGAAATGGGTCTTGGGCTTTTCATCAAGCTCCAAGACTACACAAACACTCCATAACCAGCCGCGTTTCCCGACGGTATGCGGTCGCGGCAGGGGGGCAACCTGCCTTCAGAAACGCACCGAATTTGAACAAGCAACATTTTATTTTCTAGCTCCTCCGTGTTTGTTTCGCGTTTAGTAGCTAGCGCCTCCAGGCTATTAACCAACATGTCGTGACTTGTCAGGATAGTTGGTGCGGTTCAGGGCAACAGCTCTCGGTCTATAGGGGTGAGGCAGGGAGTTTGAAAGACTATCTTGATCCCGGGTATCTGGTGAAGACGAGAGCAGAGGGAAGTACGGCCCGATGAATCCCAGGTAGTTCAGCTCAGCTCAGGTTTCAAACTGTAACCCGCAGGAGTGACAAAGGTTATTTCAACTTGAACATCAGATATAAACACACACACACACACACACACACACAATCTCTCTCTAGCTCACATACACACAGTGACACATACTTGTGCTTGCACACACACACACACACACACACACACTAAAAAGCTCAGCAACCAAACCTACAGGTATTGGCCTATGACTAATTTTCTCTAATTATATAGAAAGTTGAAGCCTTACCTGCGGGTTTATTCAAATACCCACCAACACACCCTCTCTCTCTCTCTCACACACACACACCCTATCTCTCTCACTATCTCTCTCTCTCACACACACCCTATCTCTCTCTCTCTCTCACACCCTATCTCTCTCTCACACCCTATCTCTCTCTCTCTCACACCCTATCTCTCTCTCACACTCTCTCACTCTATCTCACTCACTCATTTCATGTTTCTCTCTCTCCCTCTCTTTCTCTCATTCAATCCCTGTTTCTCTCTCTCTCTCTCTC
>NC_140244.1:3092175-3109675 GCF_949987555.1 Borostomias antarcticus
GGCAGCCACTTCCTGTCGCTGCGATCAAGAGCCGTGCCTCGCCACTTCCTCCTCCCCCCCCCGCGCCTCCGCGTGATGGAAAACCCCGGCGCAGAGGAAAAACAAACCGTGTGTGTGTGTGTGTGTGTGCGTGTGTGTCAATAAAACAAGTGTGTGCTTGACTGTGTGTGTATATTTGCATACGTGCACATGCCCATGGGCGGGCGCGGGCGTGGGTGTCAGTGAAGGGTTAACATGCCCAGACTTGCTACAGCTGGGGAGTGTTTGGCTGGTGGGGGAGGGGGGGGGGGCATGTGAGGGTTGTTTTGGACCGGGGGGGGGGGCGGGGGAAGGAGGTTGTTTTGTGGGGTGACTGGGGGGGGGGGAGGGTGTTTGGAGCAGTGGGAGGTAGAAGGGGAGTGTGAGAGAGCCGCCACTGTAATGTCTGACCGCCAGCCTGCTACACACACACACACACACACGGGAACCCCACAACCAGGAAAAGGGTTTGTACGGGTGAACGGTGGGGTCCGTGGCAAAGGGTGTGTACGGGGCCGACGGGGTCCTCTTCCTTTCATCGCAAGGGTGCTGAGGTTTGTGTGCGTGCGTGTGTGTGTGTGTGTGTGGATTTCTTCGGACAGCTGCCCTGGGATAGAGTTCCCGGCATCCAGAGAACAATCCGGGCTTTGTGGGGTTGAGGGGGTGAGAGGTGGGGCTCGGAGAGGGAGAGGGCCGGAGAGGAAAGAGAGATTTAGTCAACAGCTGCTAAAAGACTCACACACATACCATAAAACGCACCCTCTCCTTTTAAAACGTCACCTTTGCACCTTTACCGTGGCCAATTTAGTGGTCATTTGTGTTTATTGTTATTTGACTAGTCGCTCTATTTCAGTAGGGGTTGACTATAAAGCTACAGATGGCCGTTTTCAGGTCCAAAGGGCTCACACATGCGACATGCTTGCGTTTACAGGATTGTCAAACTGAATTGCGAAGAGCCACAAAAAGAATGTTGACATTGGAAAACAGGATTCGCCAACTACAGTTGAAGTTGGTCCACTGAATATGTAGACCACACAGACTGCTATAGACTAAAGAGAATGTTCTTCTCTGGGATTTCAAACAGACAACTGAAAAACCGAAAAGATTTAAAGAAGATAAAAACAAAGATAAAGCTTAATGTTCTAATCCTGGGATCTAGACGACGCGGTTGTTTGCGTGTTTCTACCCAAAACAGGGAGTCTGTGGAGGGACTATCAGTGGAATCAAGACACGTCAGCCAAACACAGGAGCAAAGGAACCTGAGGGTTCGAAGAAAACAACCTCATCTTGAGTCTCCCCTATTTACTTAGTTTAGAATTCTCTGAGGGTTAACTCCAGAGCAAATATGAAGGAACGTGAGCAACAGAGGTAGCTTAGAATAGAATAGAAAGTTTATTTTCGCCACATAAATCCCCCATTTACTTAGTTTAGAATTCTCTGAGGGTGAACTCCAGAGCAAATATGAAGGAATGTGAGCAACAGAGGTAGCTTAGAATAGAATAGAATAAAATAGAATACAATGTTTATTTTCGCCACATATATAACCAGAACAGATACAGGTACATTGGAATTATTCTACAATATCTTATGAACCCCTACAGAGGCTAACCAGCCAGCAGGTCTGTAGAGGAGCCTGAGGAGGCTTTGTGTTGCGTCGTTCAGCTCCTGTGAAGCTCGTAGCCTACAGGCGCTTTGAGCTCCGCCGTTTACCTCAGCATAACAACAAGTCCAGAGCGAACGGAGTGCTTGTGCTTTACTGTAAACCGCCTACAGCATCTTTCCATGGGGACTCACCCTGCTGTGACCGGGCTCTAGGGCCCCTCTCACCTCAGCACAGGAAAGAGATGGGACAGGCGGAGAAACACACACACACACACACACACACACACACACATACTCACGCACATACTCACGCATACACACTCACACACACACACATACTCGCGCACACTCACACACACACACACTCACACACACCACATACAGAGAGTTTGGTTTCACATGAGTGGGAACTTGTTAGAGACGGAGAGAGAGAAAATGAACGAGTGAGAAAGAGGATATAGATTGAAGGGAAGGACTGAGAAAAACTGAGTCAGTGTGTGTTTGTGTGTGTGTGAGAGAGAAAGAGAGCTTGAATCATCAGCCACAAATGCCACAGCTGTTTTTGACGTCCCTGAACGACTCGTACCTTATGCAGTTCCTCCAGCTGTGATGTCTCTGATAGCAGATTGCTGTTATCTGAAAAACTGCTTTGTTGGACAGAAGCGACCTGAAATCCATGTTCTACTCTACCTTGACCTGCTTCAGCCCTGTCTGCTTCCACGCCTTGGATTACAGAGTAACTGATTAAGTACATACTGCACTACACTCACAAACACAGGTCAACATAGGGCTACACTCTCACCAACACAGGTCAACATAGGGCTACACTCTCACCAACACAGGTCAACATAGGGCTACACTCTCACTAACACAGGCCAACATAGGGCTACACTCTCACCAACACAGGTCAACATAGGGCTACACTCTCACCAACACAGGTCAACATAGGGCTACACTATCACTAACACAGGTCAACATAGGGCTACACTCTCACCAACACAGGTCAACATAGGGCTACACTATCACTAACACAGGTCAACATAGGGCTACACTCTCACTAACACAGGTCAACATAGGGCTACACTCTCACCAACACAGGTCAACATAGGGCTACACTCTCACCAACACAGGCCAACATAGGGCTACACTATCACTAACACAGGTCAACATAGGGCTACACTCACCAACACAGGCCAACATAGGGCTACACTCTCACTAACACAGGCCAACATAGGGCTACACTATCACTAACACAGGTCAACATAGGGCTACACTCACCAACACAGGCCAACATAGGGCTACACTATCACTAACACAGGTCAACATAGGGCTACACTATCACCAACACAGGTCAACATAGGGCTACACTCTCACCAACACAGGCCAACATAGGGCTACACTATCACTAACACAGGTCAACATAGGGCTACACTCTCACCAACACAGGTCAACATAGGGCTACACTCTCACCAACACAGGTCAACATAGGGCTACACTCTCACCAACACAGGTCAACATAGGGCTACACTCTCACCAACACAGGTCAACATAGGGCTACACTATCACTAACACAGGTCAACATACGGCTACACTATCACTAACACAGGCCAACATACGGCTACGCTCTCACTAACACAGGTCAACATAGGGCTACACTCTCACAAACACAGGTCAACATAGGGCTACACTCTCACTAACACAGGCCAACATAGGGCTACACTCTCACCAACACAGGCCAACATAGGGCTACTCTCATTAACACAGGTCAACATAGGGCTACACTCTCACTAACACAGGTCAACATAGGGCTACTCTCATTAACACAGGTCTACACAATGCTACAATCTCACCAACACAGGTCTACACAAGTCTACAGTCTCACCAACACAGGTCTACACAAGTCTACAGTCTCACCAACACAGGTCTACACAGGTCTACAGTCTCACCAACACAGGTCTATACAGGTCTACATAGGTCAACGCTCTCAGAAGAAGTTCTTCCAGACCTCTCCCAGTGAAGCACAAGGTGTGAGAGATGCATTATTAATGACATTATTCAAGCCCCTACTAGTCTATCTCCCACTGGTCTAAGGGGGGTGATTATCAAGGTGTGGAAGAGCAGGGTGTGTGTGTGTGTGTGTGTGTGTGTGTGTGTGTGTGTGTGTGTGTGTGTGTGTGTGTGTGTGAGTGAGTGAGTGAGTGAGTGAGTGTGTGTGTGTGTGTGTGTGTGTGTGTGTGTGTGTGTGTGTGTGAGTGAGTGAGTGAGTGAGTGAGTGAGTGAGTGAGTGAGTGTGTGTGTGTGTGTGTGTGTGTGTGTGTGTGTGTGTGTGTGTGTGTGTGTGTGTGTGTGTAGAAGGTCATCTGACTCCCACAGAGAAAGAGAAACGTGCTTAAATAAAAAGCATGTAGTCCTCAGACACTGCAACTCTTGTTCACGTTCACACACAATCACAAAATCAGTACATCTTATTTCAATTCAAGATTCAAGATTCCTTTATTCGTCACATGTATAATACGGTGTACAGTCACAGTGAAATGTTACTGCCCGCTCCAAGATTATGCTACAGATATACTCTAATTACACATTTACAAGTTACATATTTACAAAATAACAATATTACAAATGAACACAAAACACGAACACCCTTTCCATAAGTATAAAGTTAGCTGGAATTGGATAGATAAGTCTAGAGTCTAGATGGATTATGTACATGCTATTTTTATTTGAATAAATAAATAAATAAATAAATAAATAAATAAATAAATAAATAAATAAATAAATAAATAAATAAATAAATAAATAAATAAATAAATAAATAAATAAATAAATAAATAAATAAATAAATAAATAAATAAATAAATAAATAAATAAATAAATAACTAACTAACTAACTAACTAACTAACTAACCTGAGGGGTTCATGGGTGAGTTATGTACATACTATAGCTATAATAAATAAAATCCCTGGGAGGGAGGGGTGTTAGATAGTCGTTCAGGAGCTGGATGGCTTGTGGGAAGAAGCTCTTCCTGAGTCTCTCCGTGCCGCCATGTGAGTGCGGTATCTCTTCCCTGAGCGTAGCAGGGAGAACAGTCCATTTCTTGGGTGGCTGGCAACTTAATTCAATTCAAACACTGAGAGCTGTGAGCCTTGTGTTTATATTGCCGTGTTGATATAAACCTGGGGCCTTTTCAACGTTCCTTAACGGGTGACTGAACTCAGCCAGCGCTCAGTCAAATGCCAGACGACCAGTCACCCAAAAGCACAGGCCGAAATTCACCCCGACCTCCAAACCAACTGAAGAAGCTGTTTGTTTTGAGCGACATGTCGCCATTTCGTCAGCTGTGTGTAGAGATCTAGGGGGATTCAGACGAAGGAAGTGAAACTGCGGTAGTTAGGATTAGGTGCATCCCCCTCACCAATGTAGAAAGTTGTGTCATTTAGTGAGAGGAAGAAGCACACACACACACACACACACACACACACACAATCCTTGTCGTTTCTTATGGTAAAACTCTTAACACCTGTTGAATGGTGTGTTACCTAACCCAAATAAAACCCAGACAACGACATAACAAGTACGCAGCGCCGGACAATGGGACCCTGGTCGCTTGACCGACCTAAAAAGAACTCACCCAGAAAAACAACAACACCGCCGACAATCTCTGCCCCCTTTTTGGGGATAATGACATTGAAACGAAGCCATTGTGGTGCGCCAAACCAATTATCCCCCCCCCCCCCCCCCCCCGGGGACAAACCTGGTCTGGGAGGGATGAGGGGGGAGGAGGGGGGGGCAGAAGAAGCCCCGTGCCGGGCTCCTCAGCTCTGGGCTAATTGTGAGAGAGAGAACGGCTGGCTCTATTCTAGCAGGCGGGCCGTGGGGGATTAGCCAAATGGTCACAAAAGGGGGGGGGGGGGGTCGACCGACCCGCTGGCCTGACCGGCCCCTCCTCTCTGTCTGCTTGAGCTCCCACCCGGGGGTGAAGCCAAACAATGGCCAAACTACTTGAGTTATGGTGTGTGTGTGTGTGTGTGTGTGTGTGTGTGTGTGTGTGTGTGTGTGTGTGTGTGTGTGTGTGTGTGTGTGTGTGTAATCTGAGAAGGGATTGGGCTGTCTGTAAGGGGCTGGTGGTGTCTGGCTGAAGGATTGGTGGGGGGAGTCTAAACCTGAGACAACACACCAGTCCCTCAGGCAGGGGAGAGACCAGCTTACTGGCATTAATGAGGAAGGGAGACTAGAGTTGACCAGGAGATAAACACTAACACCAGAGGGGACTCTACAGTATCTATCTATCTATCTATCTATCTATCTATCTATCTATCTATCTATCTATCTATCTATCTATCTATCTATCTATCTATCTATCTTTCTACAGTATCTATCTTTCTACAGTATCTATCTATCTATCTATATATCTTTCTACAGTATCTATCTATCTATCTATCTGTCAACATCTGTAGTGACAACATAGAAGTTCTTCAAGATGTCTGTACTTTTTCCTCTGCTGAAACTCCAAATTTCCCCCACAGGGATTATTAAAGTATATTATCTTCATATCTTATCTATGTCTGCCTCGAAAGGAACCTTTCCCCTCGGGAATTCATAAAGTATCTACCTACCTACCTACCAACCTACCTACCTACCTACCTACCTACCTACCTACCTACCTACCTACCTACCTACCAACCTACCTACCTACCTACCTACCTACCTACCTACCAACCTACCTACCTACCTACCTACCTACCTACCTACCAACCTACCTACCTACCTACCTACCTACCTACCAACCTACCTACCTACCTACCTACCTTCCTTTCTACCTACCTACCTACCTACCTACCTACCTACCTACCTACCTACCTACCTAACAGGGGAGTGTTACAGAGTAGACAAACACGACACAACCCAACCTGTTGAATGATACTGGGTTTTTTTTGTCCAGGGGCTCATTCACTGTGTCAGTTTCCAGCGTTGCTATAAAGACTCACCTCTTATTCTTTTCTATCTTGATATCATGTTTACTGACAATGTTATTATAGTAGTAGTATGTCACTTAATGAGTTTCAGAGAGAGAGAGAGAGAATGAGTGAATGAAGGGGAGAGAGAGAGAAAAACAGGGAGTGAGTGAGAGGGAGAGCAAGAGAGGGAGGGAGGGAGGGAGGGAGGGAGGGAGGGAGGGAGGGAGGGAGGGAGGGAGGGAGGGAGGGAGAGAGAGAGGGAGAGAGAGAGAGAGAGAGAGAGATGGAGGGAGGGAGAGAGAGAGAGAGAGAGAGGGAGGGAGGGAGAGAGAGAGGGAGAGGGAGAGGGAGAGGGAGAGGGAGAGGGAGAGGGAGAGGGAGAGGGAGAGGGAGAGGGAGAGAGGGAGAGAGAGAGAGGCAGCCAGCTAGGGAGGCGCTGGGCGAGAAGAAAGGAGAAAAGAAGTCACCAGGAAACCTGCCTGGATACCGCTTCACTCCCCGTCGACCAATCAGCCGGCAGACACGTCTATAAACAAGGCTTTGACAGGCTCCAGCAGCTGCCTAAGGGGTCAGAGGTCAGCCGTCGGTTTTCAATGAGCCCTTTTAGCGTGCTGGGTCCGGGAGGAGAGGAGGGAGGGGCGCGGATCTGTTACCCGCTGCAGGGGCGCTTATGTTTAGTGAACTGATAGAAAAATATATAGGCCGAATGTGACTGTAGACGCTGTCAACTAAGCGGGAGGGACTAGAAGCCCGATCCGCTCGGGGATTTGGTTCACACGGTCGCCGAACGCCACTGCGAGTCACCAGGCTGAGGGGGGGGGCGCCGCCACGCTCGTCTGTCCAATCGGCGTCAGACGACGGACGCCATCTTTTAAAAGTCTCTGCCATCATCACTGTGGCTTTGCAGAGCAGGGCTGCGTTCTGATTTGCGTACTTACATACTATATAGTACGCCACAAATTTATGTAGTATGTCCCAATACATAGTATGCCACATGCAGTATGGCAAAAATACCAGGATGTCCTACTACATCCGGTCGTATTTTGCAGTATGTAAGCCAGCACACTTTTCTGGCTATTCTGACCCACAATGCAGTGCTGAGCGGGAATTGCGTCACATGTGCGAGTCGCGCCAGAGGCGTTTTGATGAATCCCAGCTGTGGACGAATGTCGCTTCATGGACAGCGATGGGTGTTGTCAAATGTTATGACAAGGTAGTATGTCCCAATTGGTTGCGTACTGCGTGCAAAGTATGTACTTTCTAGGGGCAGCTGTAGTACGTACTGGTAGTAAAAGGCAGAAGTATGCGATTCGGAACGTAGCTGAGGTCTATCAGTCTGAGCTTGGAGCCTCAGTCTGAACGCCACACACACACACACACACACATACACACACACACACAGTTTAGATGCTTTTATTTGGATCCACAAATGAACAACCTTTTTTCTGATTCCAACATTTAGAAGAAGGTTATACAATATGGTGGCTAAACTAGACCTACAGGTATGGTCATAATAAGAGACGAGGTCATAATGATGGTACTCTATCAGGTGTAAGCAATAGCATATGGAAATGGTCAACGCTCAAGGATAAATGAAACATCTCCTTCTCCAGATAGAGAGGCTGCCAATAGTTGCTGAGACTGAGCAGGACTTTGCATCAGTCTTTTGTAGTCCTCCTAGTTGCAGTTCAAAGAGCACAGAACATGCCCCGGACTCTCAAACACACACACACACACACACACACACACACACACACACACACACACACACACACAGTCTTACAGCAGCCCACACTGACGGCTCATCTTGTGTGTGTCTCTGTAGCAACGGACAGCTGAGCGTCACAAACTACTCACTGTCAATAATAGTTATTTGTGTCTGTTATAATGAGCCAAATAACATCAGCTCAACCGTTTAAAGACCGTGTGTAGCAGTGTTGAAGCATTTCAGTATTGACTCATAGCAAATGTAAACCAACCGATAAAAAGACACAAACATGGTGTGTGTGTGTGTGTGTGTGTGTGTGTGTGCGTGTGTGTGTGCATGTAACTTATTTATTTATCAGTTTATGTAATAATGTTGAACTTTTCTTGGTCCTTGTTAAAAGCTCAAAGTGTTACATGAGGTCACTTGGAGAAGCTCATTGTGTTTTTATATCTTCACCAAAATGGACCCATGAACAGTTACAAAGTACAGAACACAATCTTGTTGTTGCTTTGGAGGTGGTTTATTGTATAATTTGATAGTGCGCTTATCACTGCAGTATCATGTTATCTTTTTGGGGGCTGGGACATTTAACTACGTACTTGTTTTAAGGAGTGTCTGTTTGTGACTGAAGTGAGCTTTGGTTAGGTAACACACACGCACACACACACACACACACGCACACAGCGAGAGAACAAGCAACAATGAAAGGCTTATGTGAGGCAGGACTTGACCTACGAACGCAAAACAATGATCTATGTAGGGTGTGCGTGTGTGTGTGTGTGGGTGTGGGTGTGTGTGTGTGTGTGTGTGGGTGTGGGTGTATGTGTGTGTGTGTGTTCACGGTAAGACTAATGATAACGTTGGTATGAAGGAGGATTTAATGGGGAGCATGTGTGTAAATAGTGTGTAGGGTGTTAGGCTCAGCTGGAGCCTTTATTAACATCAGTGTGTGTGTGTGTGTGTGTGTGTGTGTGTGTGCGCGTGTGTGTGCGTGTGTCTCCTTTGTTGTGGCCCTAGGTCATCAGAGAAATGTCATCTCATTGTGTGGGTGTGTGTGATAGGCCCGAAAGAAGATTCAACACTGTTACTTTAGACAGAGATTCATCTTAATTAACTGATTCCTACCTTTGTCTGCTGCAGACATTGATGTCACAAACACGCACGCACGCACATACACACACACACACACACACACACACACACACACACGCACACACACTGATGTCAGTAAAGGCTCCAGCTGAGTCTAACACCCTACACACCGTTTACACACTTGCTCCCCCATTAAATCCTCCTTCACACCAACTTTATCATTAGTCTTACCAGGAACACACACACACACACACACACACAGTCGCTGGGTAATAAACAGCCCCCCCCCCCCCAACCCCCCCTTCTGAGCTAGCACCTCACTCTTGTTTACAGACTCTTCCAATCATATCCTTCTTCACACACACACACACACACACATATCTTATCAAATCCTGCCTGTTGCAGTCTGCATGTCCTCCCTGAAACACACACACTACCCTAAAACACACACACACCCACAGGTGTTCCCATACACAAACATCACACACAGATGGAAAGGTAATAACTAAGTAAATATGAGTTATTCTGAATTTGACGGCGCACGCTACCCTCACGGGGGGACGCAGGCTAACACCGCCTGGTTCTGAACACCAGAGACGCCTCAAGGCCCATTTCTTTCTGAGAATTTAGAGGCTACGCCTTTCAGGAGTAATACCGTCGAAAACAGATCACTAGAGAATTTCTACAGCATGATTTAAGATGATCAGAACCTTATCTTGCGTACGTGACCGTAAAACTGAACTACATACAGCCTTACACACACACACACACGCACGCACGCACGCACGCACGCACAGACACAAAACAGCCTCAAGTTTAGACATTCTGCTCACGGCAGCATTAGTGGAAAACCATGGTCTCTCTAGGACCCCACCGAAGAACTCAATCACACTGTCACAGTTTTCTCTGTCAACACCCCCCCCCCCTCCTCTCTCCACACAGACGACACGGACGCACATTCAGCCTGGCCGCGTCGTCCACCCCGGGCACTTGTTGCCGCATGAAAGGTTTCCCTGACCCCCACAAACCTCTAGCAATGGTGAGAGGATGGGAGGGGGTGTTACCAGGCTGAAAGAGGGCCTTTTGCTGCCTGTCTAGTGTGGCAGGGGTTGGTGTGTGTGTGTGTGTGTGTGTGTGTGGAGGGGGGGTGGGGGGCGGGAGGGGCAGAGACAGATGGTGCTGAGGCTACCGTGAAAGAGACGGTGAACCGGGGGGGGGGGGGGGGGGGGGGGGGCAGAGACAGAGAACGAGGCCTGGTTCTTTTTATTGCCCCCACCCAGTACCCACCACCCACCCCCCCCCCCCCCCGGCTCTTCACAAACACCAGATGCCCCGGCTCCTGAAAGACCCCAGCCGAGCCGTGCCACTTGTCCCCCCCCCCTCCTCCGCCCCCCCCCCATCAGCCGGCTGCAGCACGCCTCTCCTCCCGTTCCACACACCTCGCCCTCCCCTGGGTCGCCATGGAGACGACGGGGACAGAGGGGGGGGGGGGGGGGCTCCTGTTCGGGGGGAGGGCGCTGATTGTACTACATATCACAATGGCGCACACACACTGTATGAATAAAACATTGCACTACACTCTCCCCATACTCCACTCTATATTGTTTTTATATTCATTTTCAGATATATTGTCGCTTGTATTTTGTATTCGCGCAGTCCTGTCCTGTACCCTGTCTAACGTCGCCTCCATCAGCGTACGCATCATAGACGTAAGCGAATTCCTAGTATGTGTAAATAGAAGTTTAGATGTAGATAAATGCGATAAACTGATGTTGAATGTTGAACCTGACTGGTGGGATCATCAGGTGCAGTGAGTCACCTCAGACAGTCAGATGTGTGTATGTGGCATGGAGGAAGAGACACAACCTGTCTCTACTTGTGTCATGTGTGTGTGTGTGTGTGTGTGTGTGTGTGTGTTCCATTATCCTCTCTCCACTGCGCTGTCTGACTCACAACGTTACATAATTGCGAATCCCTGCAGAGCAAGCAGACATCAGGCTACTGCAGAGCATTTTTTTTTTAAAAACATTTCACCGAGTTACATGTAAAAATGCTCCACAGCAGTACGGTTTGCTTGGTTGGGATGCATGTAGGGGTGAAATGAAATAAAAGTGTAGATATTTGAAGATTATTTTGGGAAAATGTGGAGTAGTGTGTGCTAGAACTGAAAAGGAAAACTAAATTGAAAGACAGGAGTGCATTCACACACACACACACAGGTATTTGCAATATAGTAATTACAAGTTATAGGCCTAGCTTACTCTATTCTGAGAAAGACTCAGACATACAAACATAAATCTGTGAAGCTTTTGTTGACACAAAACACCGCTCGCACACTGCGACAGTCATGAGAAAGGTTAAGTGGTCTGCAAGCCTGGGGGTTCACATGGGTCGTGGGTTTCAACCCCACACATACGATCTTCATTCACTGTAATAGGAGTAGCCAAACGGGAACATGGCGAACAGCGACGTCTCCCAGGACACACGGGGGTCCGCTCCTCCACGCGGGGCATGCCCGGACGAGCGTGCCACCAACGAGAAGCCAAGCTGGTGCTTTGAAGCACAGGCTAGTCTGGACATGTGTGTGGGGGCGTACAAACGAAAGAGGAAGCTGGAAGCGGACGAGGTGTTAGTCGAGCAGGTAACTGGAGGTGAATGAACCATTAGCAGGCCAGGTAATCGGGGGAAAACTGGTCTGGTGACTTTAGGTTCCAAATGATTGTCTGGTCCTGGCCACTGACTTAGGCAGTTGATCTGCCAAACTTAAAGTTCAACTGAACTGCCACATGAACAGGGTCTGATTCCTGTCTTTTTAAAGCACAGAGACTTCCAAGATTGTAAATAGACAGAGCAGCATTATAACTTCCGTTTTTCACATCTAAAGACGCTTATTGGTACCATAGAGCAAACATATTGATCATATGCGATGATAAACTTCTCAACACCAGGAAAAACGTTAAGTTCATAAAGGTTTATTGTAATAAAACTGTGACAAAAAAACTGTACAAGTATCTATATATGCACAAATTCATTTTTCAAAAAAAATGTACGTTAAATGCATACTGTGCTTCAAATAGCTTACAAACTCTACATCTTTTTCGATCCCTGTCTAAAACAGTAAACAACAGCTGAGCTGCTCAGCAGCCCAGCGAGGAGGGGGATGCTACAGAAAGCCCAGATAGCAAGCAGATCTGGGCCGTATATGGGCCGGAACTAAGCCACAAGGGCCAGATCTGGCCTGTATATGGCCCAGATCCGCTTGCCATCTGGGAGGACAGAGCACCCAACACACAACGGCAGTGACACTGGTGCTAACGTGACGGCAACCAACCACTTCACGGCTTATTCACAAAGGCAAAGAACAATGGTGGGGGCACTGTAAAGCTATTAAAATTAGATCGCACAAGTCTTTCTTCCCATCGGATCCAAGAGATGTGAAAAAAAATAAACGTTTTCACCACTTGTCAAGAGATTTAGCCAAACTCCAGTTTATCCTGAATACTCTGACTATTGCACAATAGGATCTACGGAAAGTTTGGCAGTTAGATTCAGCGCTACTGGAGGTGGGTTAAACATTGTTGTCGCTTTAAGGCGGAACAACATGAGACAACTTCGCTGGGTGTTTCGTCCTGGGTGGTCTTTGATTTTTAACAGCACACGTAGGCTGAGTGGTCCCGTTGCAAACCAGCAGTGCATTGGAATACACAGAAAACATCATTAGAGAAAAACATCAAAGTTCACCTTAGAAATATAGGTACCTGAACAAACTCTCCAGTTATGATTGCTTTCTAGGTTTTACATTCGTGAGAAGTGGTGTTAAGTATCAATACTACTGCACCATAAGAGAAAACTATGACAGGATCCCAGAGTTGGTTCGTCTACACTTCAGTACAGCCTGGAATCGTGTAGCCTAGTGTGCGAAGATGGTCACAGGTCAGACGAGCGCATTTCAAATTCAAAGCAGTGCAAAGTAGGCCTATGGGCTGGTAGTAAAATGAATTCATAAAAATGCTGCTTACCCCAAAGTAACGGTCTAAAACAATTACATAGTGCTTTTTTTTTCTCGTTTAAACAACGTTACTCCAATTAAATAAAGGCAGATAATTTAAGAGAAAAACGAGTTGAAATGCTGAAAAATGATCACTGTTGGTGGTCGACGGCCGTCCCAGAAGCAGGCGTTGCCGTGAGGAGGAGCCCCGTCCCGCCGGGCCTGCGGGCCCTA
This sequence comes from Borostomias antarcticus, assembly GCF_949987555.1. Taxonomy (NCBI): domain Eukaryota; kingdom Metazoa; phylum Chordata; class Actinopteri; order Stomiiformes; family Stomiidae; genus Borostomias; species Borostomias antarcticus. The sequence continues at coordinate 3,105,777 of NC_140244.1, forward strand.
GCTCGACACCGTCATCAGGTAGCTCTTCGGCGGGCTTGTGCGCGCCCCCATCAGGAAGCGGTTCTTGCAGCTCAGCGACGGATCGTACGGCGAGGCGGCCCGGTCGACGGGCGAGGCCGCGGGGCTGGGGGTGGCGGGAGCCTCGGCCTCGTACAGGACACAGATGGAGCCATCCTCGCCGATGCGATACGACACCTCGTACGGGTCAACCCACAGCGTCAGCTCCCGGGGAAGCAGCGAAAAGAGCTGGTCGCTGGTTAGTCCGATGCGCCCCGCGGCCCTGCCGATGATCGGGTCCATTTCGTGGTTGATTCGGATGCAGCGGTAGCCGGAGCCCTTCTGCGGCTTGTCGGGGAACCAGTGGTGCTGGTAGTGGTCTAAAGAAAAACAGGCGAATTCAGACAAGTCGAACATTAACATAATGTGTTGTTGCTTTGTGCTGCTGCCATTTTGCTCAGCTGGCTACTAGGGCAATTTGGTTTCCTTCTCACGTTATATCTAACGTTGCTTAACTAGATAACTAGATAAACTAAGATAAAATAACTAGATAAAGTTGCACAAAGGCCCTTTGCACAAAGGCCCTCAAAAGGTTTCAACTACACTGCTAAGCTGGCTACTAGGGCAATTTGGTTTCCTTCTCGCGTTATATAGTATATACTTTATATAGATAAAGTTGCACAAAGGCCCTGAAAAGGTTTCAGCTCCACTGCTAAACAGGCTGAGGCTCGAGACCCAAACAGCTGTGCTCGGCCTCCTCGAGACCAAGCTAGCTAACGTTAGCATAACTGACTCGGTTATAATATGGTTACGGTTAATATAATAAAGTGGATAACTTTAGCAAGTAGCGTCAACTGACTATCAGCAAAATGATCAATTATGCCCGCTAGAATCGATTAAGAGCAAAACTAGCATGTCGTCCAAACCAAGTTATCAGTTAGCTTAGCTTAGCTGGGGTGATGTGTTGACGGTTGATCAGACAAAGAGGCCATTTGCTTGTTGTTTGCCAACGTTAGCCAGCTAGCCAATCAGCATACCATCAATATATTCTCCACACTTTGTTAATTAGACATAGCAACCTAACTCTATATCAAGTTAAAGATACCAAATACATAAAATAACGTCGAGTGCAAACAGATTAGTTATGTTACCTGATAATGACTGTTGAAGGCAATCCCCGAAAACCTGGAGCTGGTGTTCGCTTAGAAAGCCCCTTGTTCTCAAAAGCCTGGAGACAAACGTGGCAGCTGCCGATACTTCGGGGTCCATTTCAGCTCTGGAAGTGTATCCTTGATTCATATCAGCTCTTGAAGTGTATCCTTGATTCATATTGTCCTAAAATGAAGAAGAGTCGACGAGTTTGGACAGAAAAGCAGTAGGAAGCAGACGACGTCGTGTTGGCTGAGTATCTAACGGGCCTCAATCGGCACGAATCCCTCAATAAACGGAATGGGACTCTTCAAAAGTCAGAAGTTCTTATCAACGCAACAAGTTGGCTCCAGCCCGCGTAATAATGGGCATCCTATTTACTAAAAACACACTAAAGAAACCGACAAAAAGGAATGAGCCGAGTCTGAGGTCCCTTCACAAAGTAGTGAGCGCAGTTGCTTGTAGCTTCTTTTTATGAAGAAGCAGATGGGCAGGGTGATGTCACTGACATGGCCTTTCTGATTGGTGGGTTGCTCTGGCCAATGAGACGCGAGAGAAACACACCCGAGTCAAAGAGGGTTGGCCCGAGTGCTCTACTCGAGCTGTGATTGGTTGGGATGGTGGAAAAAAAATCCCAAGCTCGTAGTGGGGCGTAAAAGATACATAATGCAAATAAGGTCCGTTCTCTTCCATATATAGGCATTGACGTCAAACAATACTAAAGTATTCGTGACGACAATCCATTACCCGTAAACTTCTGAGAAGTTACAGTATTTGGTTTAGGTCATCATATTGTTGAAGTAAATCATTTAATCTACTGGATCTGAAGCTGTATCTACACCTCCTATTTGCATTCCTTATGTTTATGGTAGACTACTTTTACTACTACCACTACTAGGCTACTACAGTTTATTTCATGCTCATGGATGAACAACCGTTTTCCAACGCAACCCGTAACGCACACCAAGCAAGCGGAATAAATTAGAGAGAAGCAAAACAGATGAAAGAGACATCTAAAATAAATCTTGACCAAAGAGTTGAGAAGAGAAGTTCTGTCTTTGCCAAAGAACAACATGTCCAATATAGATTCCAGATAACGTTACAACAGCGACACCTGGCGGTTGACCAAGAAATCATACGTGCTTTGTTCAAATAATGTGCTTTTTGGAAAATTGTCTAATTTCCCAATTTATTTTTCAAGTCTCAATATGAGCACACAAATAACCCAATTCTTAATGCAGTTGTAATTACTGGTTGGAAATTCACTTCCAAATGCTGTAAAAGTAAGTATGCCAGTTGGACCTTCCCTTATATCCAAATTAGGTGAATACCAATGAACTTCTCATGAACTACAAATAAAACGTGTGTGTGTGTGTGTGTGTGTGTGTGTGTGTGTGTGTGTGTGTGTGTGTGTGTGTGTGTGTGTGTGTGTGTGTGTGTGTGTGTGTGTGTGTGTGTTACCTATGCATGGCTACATAATATGTTCAGCAGAATAAGTGACAGTTTCGTGGCTCATGCCTCAATGGGTTTGGTTTCGATGTGCTTGACACCCATATGCTTATTGTCTGGCCTGAATAGACAACGACCACGGAGCTCCACAATACCCTGCCTCTCATCCTGGAGCTCCGCCTGCGTTCCTCTGCGCACAGTCTAGAAGAGATCGATACTTAAGGAAATGTATACTGGCTAAAGACACATGTGAGGTCTTGTGGGGATTGTTCAACCCTAGTTCAATCCTAATTCGGCTATATTTGGACGTGAGTGATGATGTCACTGTCACAGTAATGGAGGGCGATAGGAGCCCTCACCATAGCAACCCGAGAGTGATTCTGAGTCCAAGTGAGGGGGGGGGGTTATTGTGTTTTTGTCATTTGTGAGATGTGTGCGTCTGTGCGTCACTGAAAACGGAGTGCAGTTTGCTTATTGATTTGTGAGAGTGATGCTCTTCGTGGTAGCCTAGCCTACTCGGCGTGTTTGTGTATGCGTGGCACGCATGTGAGTTTGTGTGTCCTTTCCCGATCATCCCCTCAAGGAGACAAGAACATGCATCTGCATGCAGACACAGCAGGCTATCAGGTATCATCATCACTATCAAGCAACTATCATAAGCTATCAGTTATCATCACTATCAGTGATCATAGGCTGTTATCATCACTATCAAATCAGGTATCATCGGCTATAAATGATCATCAAATCAGTTATCATAAACTATCAGTTATCATCACTATCAGTGATCATAGGCTGTTATCATCACTATCAAATCAGGTATCATAGGCTATAAATGATCATCAAATCAGTTATCATAAACTATCAGTTATCATCACTATCAAATATCCAAAAGATTTGTATTTATTTATTTATGGGCACCTTTGTATAACAGAGAACAATAACAACAGAAAGATTGTGCAGGTGAACATCTAGAAAACCGCAAAGGGCTTATGAAATCGATTTTACCTCTAAATCATTGGTACATAATCATTAGTAAAATAAATGACTGAAAATTAAACAGCACAAAAAAAGCCAAAAACATAAAAAAGAAAAGGTTTGACTTTATACAACCACAGACGCATAAACATTAAAAATAGGCTATATGAAGCCAGCAATATGGGGATGGAGTGTAAGTGTATGAACACTTTATAAGGTTTCTTTGTTCTCTTTCTGTTCAGCTACACTGAGCTACGCTGGCACAGTCGTGCACCAACCATCTCATTATTTCATTAGTCAGTCTCATGTAAATATGGGTGTTTGGTTTT
>NC_140244.1:3115531-3133031 GCF_949987555.1 Borostomias antarcticus
GTCACTCAGGAATACCCTTACTGCTAAATGCTTTAGTGAAGAATACAGAGATTCTGTGATTGTTGGGTGACTGCATCTCCCTCACCGAGGAGGTGGGATATAACTATTTACAAGGCTCTTTCTTCAACAACAACAAAATCATGCAGTTTGGGTGCATGAAAACTTATATTACACTCCAGCCCTGTAACTCTACCTCCAATATTGTTTTCAAAATGCCATTACAGTAGAGAGACACAGAGGCTGTTTTTAAATGATGGCTATGTATAGAGTAGCTCTTCCTCTTGTAGTATAGTCTTTCAGAAAACTAGTCTTTCAAAAAATCTTTGCATAAAACTGAACATGATCTCTTTCTTTCCCTAATCCCCTTCCTCGTTATCTCCCCATCTCTCTCTCTCTTTCTCTCTCTCCATCACTCCCTCTCCCTATCTATCTCTCCATGTCGCTATCTCCCCATCTCTCCTATCTCTCTCCCCATCTCTCTCTCTATCTCTCAATCTCTCTCTCTCCCTATCTCTCCCTCTATCTTTCTGTCTCCCTATCTCTCTCTATCTTTCTCTCTCTCCATCTCTCCCTCTCCCTATCTATCTCTCCATGTCGCTATCTCCTCATCTCTCCCTATCTCTCTCTGTCTCTCTCTTTCTCTCTATCTCCCTATCTGTCTATCTCTTTCTCTCTCTCTGTCTGTCTCTCTCTCTTTCTCTCTCTCTTTCTCTCTCTCTCTCTCTCTCCCTCTCTCTCTCTCCATCTCCCTATCTCTCTCTCTCCCCATCTTTCTATCTCCCCGTCTCTCCCCCCCCCCTCCTCCTCCTCCTCCTCCTCCTCCTCCTCCCTCTCTCAGGTCAGTGGGCGGGACCTGACCCACCTCAGCAAACGGGACGCCCTGCGCATCCTGGCCGCCTACGAGCAGCCAATCACGCTGCAGATCCAGGGCGGGAGGCGGGGCGGCGGCCTCCAGGACTGCAGCACGCAGACGGAGCGGCCGTGGGAGCCCCTCCCCCTCAGCCTCCAGCATCTCAACCTGCCCCTGCGAGGCCCCGGGGTCACGGCAGCCGGGACCACGCCCAGGGTCAACCTCGCCTACCAGGACAGGTACAGAGAGGCACAGGCACACACACACACACACACACACACACACACACATAAATACAACGAAAGACAAACCGACGTTTCCGTGCGTCTCTTATTGCAGACGCTGCTGTAACCATATGAGCCTGCCGCGGGATCACCATGACTACGGCAGATATGAGTATCTTCCCAACGCCCCCCGTGACATCGAGGACATGGAGCCACTGGCCTACCACGTGAGACACACACACACACACGCACACACACACACAAGTCAACCAGCAGCGTCAAATTCTGACCGCTGCTAATTATTGTGGGACTTCCTGTGTCGCTGGTCATCACAGAACAGAAAGGATTCCAACACCTACAGTACCAGCAGGAATGATGTCATGATGAGCGTTGCAAAGCTGTTCTGGACAACATCTCAAATCTTCACTATCAATAATTCATTTAGGGATCAACAAGCTATGACAGCGTAGCTAGGTTGTATACACAGTCTGGATAGAACAGCCACTGTTGTTGGAAGGTGTCAAGAAAGCTGTATTGTTGTTTCAAAGAAAATCATTTTGAGCGTGACCTGAGGCTGGTTTGTGTGTGCGTGCATCTGCTGAGTGTGTGTGTGTGTGTGTGTGTGTGGGGTGGGGGGTTTAGAGTGGGTCTGCTGCATATTGGCAGAGACATTCTAAACACACAGTGTTTATTTGTCTGAACAGCCCTTTGGCAGAATGAGCCTCGAGTCTCCACACCAATCTACTTCTCACAGTCCCTCAGGACGCACAGAATAAACAACCAACTCTATCGACTCAAGATATTCCGCTTCTTTCGGACGAGTAAAAAAAGGAAGTGAAGTGCTCTCATGAAGACTGCTCTTCAAATAGACAGCGATGTCTGCCTCCCAGAGAAGCTGGATATCCAGAGCTAAATCAGGGCTGAAAATGATGCATTTTTAAAATGGAGCCCATCTCCTCAGTCTGGAGTCTGGAATTATTCATGCCGCCTCCAAGCTTGGGGACCTGAGACAGTACATGTATGTGAGTGTGTGTGTGTGTGTGATGTGTGTGTGTGATGTGTGTGTGCTTTTTTCTCTCAGGTAGGGCTACTCATACAGCCTCGTTTCGAACAACCTCTGCTACACAAGCATACGACCACTATATAATACAGTAACAGTATAGACATGCCTAGTATTCAATCAAATAACTACACCCCACACACACTAACCCAAACCTACTCCACACACACACATACACACACCTGCACGCATGCTCACACACTCATTAACATTCACGTGTTCAGTGGGTGGAATGTGAGCGAGCTGCGTCTAATCGCCTCCCCCTGGGAGAAAGGGGGGGAGGGAGCAGAGGAGGGAGAACGAACACTTCTCCTCTGTGTACAAACACCAGCGCTAGCCCGCCACAACGCTAGCCCACCACACCACAGCGCTAGCACAGCGCTAGCACAGCGCTAGCACAGCGCTAGCACAGCGCTAGCACAGCGCTAGCACAGCGCTAGCACAGCGCTAGCACAGCGCTAGCACAGCGCTAGGACAGCGCTAGCACAGCGCTAGCACAGCGCTAGCACAGCGCTAGCACAGCGCTAGCCCGCCACAACGCTAGCCCACTACAGTGCTAGCCCACCACAGCGCTAGCACAGCGCTAGCCCACCACAGCGCTAGCCCACCACAGCGCTAGCCCACCACAGCACTAGCACACCACAGCGCTAGCCCACCACAACGCTAGCACACCACAGCGCTAGCCCACCACAATGCTAGCCCACCCCAGCGCTAACTCATCACAGCGCTAGCACAGCGCTAGCCCACCACAGCACTAGCCCACCACAATGCTAGCCCACCACAGCACTAGCACACCACAGCGCTAGCCCACAGCGCTAGCCCATCACAGCGCTAGCCCACCACAACACGAGCCCACCACAGCGCTAGCCCACCAAAACGCTAGCCCGCCACAGTGCTAGCCCACCACAACGCTAACCCACCACAACGCTAGCCCACCACAGCGCTAGCCCACCACAACGCTAGCCCACCACAACCTGCAGCACTATGAACAAGAGAATGATTTACTATCTGAATGATATAAAATCAGTTTTTAAGCACTGAGACTAACTGATCCTGACGTCTGTATCTGCAACGCAGGGTAGAAGGATGGGAAGGCAGCCATGTTTTACGCTGAAAGATTTTTATTTTGGATGGGGGGAGGGGGGGAGGGGGAGTCTTGGTAAACAAACACTAATTATGTTTACTCTCTTCTCCCTCTCTTTTCTATCTCTCTATGTCTCCCTCTCTCTTTACCTCCTCTCTTCTTCCCTCTCTCTCTCTCTCTCCCAGAATGCCGAGCTGTCCAGTCGTGTTCCCGAGGGGCAGAACTGTCTGATTGGCTGCTGCAACACCAGCTTGGAGGAGCCCAGCACTTTCCCCAGCCAGGTAAACACGTGCACGCCTGTGTGTTTATTTATCCAGGTCACTGTGTGTGTGTGTGTGTGTGTGTGTGTGTGTGTGTGTGTGTATCCATGAACCCCCGCTGTCTCCCCGACACAGAAGGAGGACGAGGACTTCATGCTGGAGAAGCCCCTGGGCTACCAGCCCCTCCACCACGAGCTGGACAGCGGCCTGGGCTGGACCGACGGCAGCCTCCACCAGGACCTGTCCGGCCTGGACACCGAGGAGGGCGGCCTGGAGGACTGGCAGCTCCGGGCGGACGGTGGCGGGACCGGGGGACCAGGGGGGGCGCGTGGCGCGGGCGGAGGAGGAGGAGGAAGGGGCTCGCCCTCCTCGGAGTCCTTCATCTCGTCGGAGCTCAGCGACTCGGGCTTCTACAGCGTGAGCACCGGGGAGTTCCGGCGCTTCCAGAGGCTGCTGGAGAAGCGCATGCGGCTGTACAACGCCCGGCTCCACCACCAGGGGGAGCCCTGCGATCGACGGGAGCGCAGGGACAGCTGCCAGAAGAGCCACCGGGGGGAGCTGCTGGAGGTCATCCCCGAGGCCCTGGCCGTCCAGCCCCAGAACCAGCACCAGCACCAGGGCGCTCCGACCGGGATGGGGGCTCCTGGACCGGCCATGGCTCCGCGTCAACTCTTCAGGTGAGACTTCTTTCACTGAAAGTGGATCTACATTTTAAAATTCCTGGAAGCGTCACACTGATTAAAGGTGCAGTGCGTAACATTTTGTGTACACTTGGCAGAAATTGAATAGAATATTCCTAGGCATGTTTTAATTAGTGTATAATCCCATGAAAATAAGAATCATTACTTTTTCGTTACCGTAGAATGAGCCCTTTATATCTACATAGGGAGCGAATCCTTCCACGGAGGCTGCCATGTTGCACCATGTAATTGTACTGTATTCAGTTGGTTGCAGTCTGCCACCTCACCACTAGATGCCGCCAAAAGTCACACACTGCACCTTTAACGGTCATCTCTCTTTCTCCAGGGTGTCGTCGGTCCAGTTCCGCAAGGCCGACCGGCCCTGTCTCAGCCGGCACAGCTCCAGCAGCAGCTCCCTCTACAACCCCGCCCCCCTTCCTCCCCTCGCCCCCCTGGGGGGCTGCCCCGCCCCCATCCTCTCCACCTGCAGTACCCCCTCCGGCCACCGGAGGCCCTCGCTGCAGCAGCACCAGGGCTCCATGTCGGTGGGCGTGCTGAGGAGGAGCAGGACCCTGCACCACCGGGCCCCGCCACAGGAGCACCATCGGCGGGCAAGCCACCCGGCCATCCCCCCCTCCTACGCTACGCTGCGCCACCACTGCAGAGGTGGAATAGCGCCACCTACAGGTCTGGAGTTCGGCCTGCTGGAGGAAGGCGAGCGAGGGGACTGCCGGGGCCTGGGCCTGGCCCTCTCGCCCCAGCAGCGCGCCACCGTCCTGGGTGAGCACAGAGGCGAGGGGCCCCCGGCCCGAGGGCCGCGCTACGACCACGACCACGCCCCCGACCGGCGGGAACACGACAGGAGGCTGCAGCACGAGAGGAGCTTCATGACGGAGCTGCCCGTCCGGGAGAGAGAGCGGGAGAGAGAGAGGGAGAGAGAAATGGAGAGAGAGAGAGAAAGGGAGAGAGAGAGAGAAAGGGAGAGACGAGAGAGAGAGACGCGCCACGCCGCCGGCCACCTTCCTCCCCAGCAGGGGGACATCCACGAGACATGGCCCAAGCCGGCCAGCCGTCAGTCCCAGGGTGGCGGAGGCCTCTACAGCACCCTGGAGGGCCTCACTGGGACGGGCAGCGGGGCCCCTACCGCCCCCGGGGCCTGGAGAGGGCCCCATAACCAAAACCCTAATAATCTCAATCCCAACTCGAATAATCTCAGTCCCAACTCGAATAATCCCAATCCCAACTCGAATAATCACAATCCCAACTCGAATAATCACAATCCCAACTCGAATAATCACAATCCCAACTCGAATAATCCCAATCCCAACTCAAATAATCCCCATCCCAACTCGAATAATCCCAATCCAAACTCGAATAATCCCAATCCCAACTCGAATAATCCCAATCCCAATCCCAACCCGCGGGTCTCGAGGAGCCAGATGCTGCGGGACCGGGCGTCGCGGCTGGCGGACGAGCGCAGCGGGATGAGTACGGATGACGAGACGCACGCCGACGTGCTCCGCGGGCGCTACTGGAGCCGCACCGAGAGGCGGGAGCACCTGCTGTTGGCCCGCGAGCAGAGGCAGCAGGTGCGCGGGGGAGGCGCCGTCAGAGAGGGCGGGGCCAACAGCGCGAGGGGCGGAGCCGTCCGCGAGGGCGTGGCGTCGGAGAGGGGGGAGGGCGGGGTCGTGGGGGGAGGAGGTTCGGCGGACGCGGGGAGCAACGCGGTGCTGGAGCTCAGCCACAGGAAGTTGAGTCGCCTGCAAAACAGGAAGCTGCTTGACGATTGGACGACGGTGGAGGAGCTGCTGACTCATGGGACGAGGATGGGCAACGGCGAGGACATCCTGAGTCCCAGGTCCCTTCTGACGGTCACTACGGTGTAACAGCATGGGCAGCGTGTGTGTGTGTGTATGAGTGTGTGTGTATGAGAGTGTGTGTGTGTGTGTGTATGAGTGTGTGTGTGATTGAGAGAGCATCACAACTGTCTCCCCTGTGTAACAGCACCTTAGTCAATAGATTTGTGTGTGTGTGTGTGTGTGTGTGGGTACACGAATCATCACTGTGTACAACACATCTGACAAATTGTGTGTGTGCATGGCCTTCCAACTGACTGTCTACAGCACTTCTGAAAGGGTTTAAATTGACTTTCTGTGCATATGTAAGCGAAGTGTGAGATGTGTGTGTGTACTGTATGTGTGTGTGTGTGTGTGTGTGCACGCACGCACCATCTTTGTACTGTATATCAGTTGATATTACATTTGGTATTGCACTTGCACAAAATAATCTGATTAATGACACTGATGAAAAATCTATAACTTAGTGACTTGATGCCTCAAATTAAATCAAGATATTTCTAAAAGCAATACTGCACTGAGAGTACACAGCTGAACACTGGCTATCTGTCACCACGCCAAGTTCTCCTAATAGGCCAGAGCAAGTGTACAGCAGCATGTGATATGACCGTTTTAACCACCATCCTATAATAAATACACACAGACTGTTGCTTTTGATACACTAACTCAGTTTACAGGCCACCTGTACAAGTGTGGTGTTGCATTGTGGGACTTTACAGATAATGCAATCAAAGAACAAACAAACCTGGTACCCTTGAATGCACAAACCAACCCGACCTTGTCTATTCCAAACGGACATGGTGTTTACAATAGGTTTCGTGTCTCCTGAAATGGTGGTTTTAGAAATAAAGCAAGAATAAGAAGTTGGAGAATATGTTTCCCACGGACACAGATTGAGGCAAGTCTAGGTTTCGGATGGAAAGACATAATCTGTAGTTACTGCAGCTGGCTGTGTTTGTAGTAGTGTAAAATCAGCAGGCGCCTGTGAACTGACACGGAGCTTCACAGAGATGAGTCACGGCCGAGGCAGCATGGTGCTGTTTCACAAACAACGGATTATGGTTTCAACCTTTTCTATGGGGAGCTTTTATTAGCATGTGTTTCAGTCAGGTCTACACCAGGAAGTGTGCTGTGGAGTTACAGTAAGCAGAGGTTGTACAGGGTCAGAGGAATATGAGGACTGTCTGTGGACGGGAGCTGATAATATGATGACCACAGGTCACTTGGTTTCTAAGCAAATCAGCGGTCAGTTACCATCTTGTGAAGGTAGGACCTACGTGGTCGACCGGAAATGAAACTAATCAGAAAATGGTGCATTTCATCCAAACGATCAACCGGTATCATTCAACTCGTTAAATCATGTCACGCTGCATATCAAATCTAAAGCTGATTAAAACGTTTATGCTAAACTTTAATCTAAAAAGGTGACAGCAAAGATGATTTCAACATTCCCCTCCTCTCCGAAGAGGACAGAAAAAGACTTTTGCACATTATCCTCACTGTAAATAATTCATGACCTTTGAACCTGATCTAGCAGGCGGGTCAGGGCCAGTGGAGTGACTGGAGATGGAATGATGATGTCGTGGTGTTTAGTTCTCAGAGATTTGAACAGGTTTCCTGGGTAAAAACAGCAGTTTATCGTAGTTGTGTTGGACATATTTAAATATTTTTCTTGTGACGGTCACAAAAAAAGAAAACAGAGACATGATTTTATATCTTAAAGATAAAAAAAAACTGTATCTGACTTTATTTACCATTTTAAGAGTTAACCAGAATTGTGAATATTCTTTGTATTATTTGGCTATTCTAAGTCATATTAATGACACATTATCATGTACATATTTGCTCTGTTATATGAGGCTGAGGCACACAGACAAGGTTAGGTTATAACGCTGCCGGTTTTGGGTTTATAACACGGTTATGCAGGCTTATGTCAGGTTATAACACTGCCGGTTTTGGGTTTATAACACGGCTATGCAGGCTTATGTCAGGTTATAACGCTGCCGGTTTTGGGTTTATAACACGGTTATGCAGGCTTATGTCACCGTTGTGGAGGCTTATGTCGGGGGTTGTGCAGAGTGTGTCATCATGGTTGTGTGCAGCAGGCTTATAAACAGCACAGTCCCTTAACAGCCAGTGTTGGATCATGGGAGGCTGTTCACACCATCTGACTGAATCGCTGAGATTCAACGGCTCCTGTGTCATCCACATTGTATCATTCACCCTCATTAGTGGAGCCTGATGTCAACGGATCTCTCTCTCTGTCACACACACACACGCACGCACGCACGCACGCACGCACACACACACACAGCTTATTGCACTGCAGTGTCTCTCTCACATTTTGACAGGGCGTGTGTTTCGCACACTTGCAGCAAAAAATACTTTCTGCCTGGTGAGTAGAGAGAGAGAGGGAGAGAGAGAGAGAGATAAGAGTGAAGGGAAAGAAGAAGAAAGAGCCACATGAGAGAGATGGAGGGAAAGAGTGAGGAAGATCAACAGAGAGAGAGAAAGCAAGCTGCATCCCTAGCTCCCTCCTCGAGGTGGGTGTGTGTGTGTGTGTGTGTGTGTGTGCTCCACGTCACACTCGGCACCCTGAATAATGGATGAAAAAGAGGAGGATTTCTTCCCTGCATCTCTGTGAAGATTAGAGTTCTGAAAATAGCCCTCCTTCTCCTGGGAGGAAGTGAAGACACACGGGGAACACACACACACACACACACACACACACACACACACACACACACACACACACACACACACACACACACACACACACACTCAGGTTGGTCCGGCAGCCCCCCTTTTTCTAACGCATCTCTGACCGGTCTAGAGCTCCTCCCATCACCGGTTTGGCTTGTTCTCACTTTCCAGACTCCAAAAAACAACACTCTCTTTTGGAATATGATGATGTACATGTGGTTGTAATAAAGAGATTTTAATTAGCTACAAAGCGTTTTCCTGTGTTTTTCTTGCCGGTATGTGAGAGGGAGAGGGGGGGTGTTTGGACAGGCTGGATGTTTGGGCAGGGGGACGGTCAATAGAAGCCGTGTCCTAGTCCGGCCCACGAAGACGCTGAAAGGGTCTCTTATTTCTAGATCTGGGAAAGCCGCCCGCGACCCCAGTTGTGTGTATAAATACGGGTGGGGTGAGAGAAATAGGAGAGGAAGCAGTTTAACCCTTTTAACCCTGAAAGTACAGTGACAACATTTTGAATATTAATTGGATTTTCCCTATAATACTAGAAAGCGCAGTTTCTCAGCTTTCAGCAAGTGTTGGAGTGAGGATTTTTTTTGATTTGTTCGATATTTTTTTAATATTATTAAATATTTGTTAGATATTTTTAAAATGTTGCCGGTGACGTGGTCGTATCGAAAGGGTTAAGACTACTGAGATGCACCCGGCAGGCCCTTAATGGAGATTTGACGTTAATCTACGGGGTGTGATTACGTATGACGATGTGCTGTCAGCCATGGACAGAGCACTCCTGGACCTAGACTTAAACATGTCAACACTAGAGGTTGTGATATCAAATAAAAAATTGTTTATTTGAATCCAAATCCAGCTCTCCCTACTGTACCTCAGAGTAAAGGTTCCCTGGGGGCGTTTATTTAGTAAACCTGTGTTATGGAACCGCAGAACCGTGAACGTTAAGTCACATGCTATGCGGTTCTCTACTGTGGGTCTGTGTGTAGACACTATTGCCTTCACCAAACTGGGAGCTACAGATGTTTCACACGCGCACACACACACGCAAGCACACGCACACACACAGAGAGACACACACACACACACACCTTGGTTAAAGCAGAATTCTTCAATCCTGTTTCTAGGGGTCTACTGCCTGTGTTGGGTGCATCTCGATAGTTTGAAGTGACCACCCTCTTCCTCTGTCCTTAAAGGTACAGGTTTGAAGGAAGGAAGGAAGGATCAATCAATCCCCAGGCGTCGTCATCAGTGTAGAAAACGCGCGGCAAGGACAGGGCGCCACTGTAGACCATCAGCCCGCATCCCACATCTATTCAAACACATGACCGATATGATATTGCGATTAGCGTCAGTCGCTAGGCGCTCAGTCACGCCATCAGAGTCCTTCTGTTCCGGGGCCCGCCACCGCCGTCGCCATGACGACACCCGACAAGCGTCACGGCGAGAGGGATGAGGCAGGGGTGGCCCTCGGTCCGTTCATACAGGGACATGACACCGGTGACAGGGACATGTGACGGAAAGATTTTTCTCAGTGGCTGCAGACGGAATTGAAATGTCTAAAATAGAAATGTGATGAAGAGTATGAATGGGTCTCTACACGCTCAATCATTTATGCATGCCCAGATAGCAAGCATAAATGGGGCCATATATGGGCCGGAACTAAGCCACAAGGGCCAGATCTGGCCTGCATATGGCCCAGATCCGCTTGCTATCTGGGTAAAAACCTAACAAGCACACTAGTGCCACTGACCAAGTTTCAAAATCACATCTGGGGCTTATACACTTCTATGAGGATTTTGTGATGTGATTCGGCTGGTGCACATTATTCAATAACTGTACCCCGGCCAATCACAAACCTCCTGACCAGACATGTGCTCTTCCGGGGATTCCATCCTCCTGACCGCTTCCCCAACCCCCTTGACCTTCGGTCCGAACGGCAGAAAATGCCGCAAAATGGACTCCCGACTGCGCAGAGCGCACAAAATGGAATCCGAATGACAGCTGCCGGCTCTTCATTACCACCGCCCCCCCCCCCCCCAGGCAGAGACAGGCGCTGCTGTGCCTGCTGCGCCCGGTGGCTGGTGTAGCAGCACTGCCCCCGTGTGGTACAGGCTGGTAATGATCATTTGTAGGCATCAGAATGGTGCCTGGTCAAGGAAACAGTATTAGCAGTGTGAATGCATCTCAGTATCGGCTCATTTGATGGATCTGCACTGGATGCTGGGTAATTGTCTGAAACCTACTTGCCTGCCCACCTACCCATCTAGAACATCTAGAACAAACAAGCTGTCCAGTCACCAAAAATCAAAATGGTTTAATATGTATAAAAAACACAGTCAAAGTCATAGCGCATGTGTCCATAAAGAGCTGCAGTACTCAAACATCATCACAGCCGACAAAGAGAGAGACAGACGGACACGGGGGACAGTTAATAGGAGAGTAGGAGGAGGGATCCGACTCTATCGTACTGTCGCTTCACTTCTTCAAGTGCCTGGTACTAATGAGATCATGTGGGTGGGAGTGGGGGGGGGGGGGGGGGGGGGTCGAGGGTCGGCACGGCGACGACCAGTTCGTCGGGAAGCAGTGTCCAGTCACGCGTGACAACGTCGTACCCACCCCGGGTAGCTACATCCGGAAAGACCAGGCTGTGATGTCACAAAGGGTGTTCTCGGGGGGAGGGGGGGGGGGGGTGTTACGATGACGTCATAATTGAAGTATTTTTGTGATGTCACAATAGGAGTCTTTATGCTGTTGGGCGGAGAGGGACGGGGCCACAGGTTTTTGGGCCGCCGCCCGCTGTACCGTCTCCAGAACCGCAGGGGGCGCTGGTTCCCATCAGTCCAGGCCCTGAAGGTCATGCTGCTTGTAGGACTGGGAGACCATACCCCCTGGAAAACACACCAGCACAGTCAGAAAGCACTCAGGTCACACGACAGAACAGTCCAACGTTCTCCTAGTAGAGGAAGGTGACGGTGTCGCCAATCTTTCCATAAGATTGGACAGGAATCTTGAAAACGCCACAAACGACCACATTTAATAGGCTATATGCACAACTACACTACTTCCTGAAATTAGACATGCTTCTCTATTTCCTGTCCTACACTATTGGATGAAGTGATTAATCAGGTGTGCCTGACTGCAGCACAATGATTAGGCACACCTGAATAATCACTTCCTCCAAGTGTAGGACAGGAAATAGAGAAGCATGTCTAATTTCAGGAAGTAGTGTAGTTGTGCATATAGCCCATTCTGAAGCTTAAAGGGGCCTGTCTGTGTTGGGATGTGTACCAGGCTACGGCTCTTTCACCGCAGTCGCTAGTCTAAGTCAAAATCCTGAGGGTCAACAATGCATTGGGCATTAAGGACCTAATTAAAGAGGGAAAGTGTGATTTGATGACAGCTTTGTTTCTGGACCGGCCAGATGCATTGTGGTCCCGCAGGATGGTGAGACGGCACAAAACACAACCAGACGGAGCGGAATTAGTCACGCCAACGAAGGAGAACAACAACGCACACGAGACGCCCGGGGCGTATTCCAGAAAGCCGGTTTAGTGAAAACTGAGTTTGCGAACGCTGAAACTGAAATGAATCTCTAAGCTCAAGAGTTTTCGCTAAACCGGCTTTCTGCAGTGCCCCCCTGCACACGCACGCACGCACGCACACACACACACACTAAGAGTAAACATGTAGAGGCGTACCTGGAGACACACACCCATGTAAAACACCACACAAGCCTGGGGAGGGGCACGGTAGGAGCAGGTGGGTCAAAGGGCAAGCAGGAAGTCGGTGATACTAGCCGCAGGAGAGTCGGCTACGCCGCCATTGTTCGAATCCTTTCCATTAAACCACGTTGACCAACCAGGACCCCGAATCAAACCAAAGTTTACCACCAGCTTTTGATTGGTTGTCATCATCCACCACATTCAGGTTTAGCCTGAAATTAACTAATTAATTAATTAATTAATCAATTAACTAATTAAGAGTAATTAGCATATAATGTCAAAGAGGTGTGTCTGGTTGAAATGGGAGGGAGGGAGGTTGCGCGTTCGGTCTGCAGGGGTACATAGGAGGGGGAGGGGGGGGGGTGTGAGGGGTCGGAGTGTCTAGCTGGTAGTTGTCGGGGGGGGGGGGGGGGGGACAGCCGAGGCGTCTTGGCTTGCTAGCGTAGCGGGCTAGCGGGGTTTAGCGTAGCTCCGGCTTGGCGGTTAGCCCGGTCCTTACCTGGCGCGGCTAGGCCCCCCTGCTCCGCTCTGCCCTTCGCCCCTCCTGCTCCCGCGCCTCCTTCCGCCGGGTAGGGCCGCTCGCCCCTGAAGGGCTTGGGCCGGAACGGGAAGTCTTTCTCTTTACCTTTGGAGCCTTTGGGCCGGCCGGCCGTCTTCTTCTTGGACTTGCTGTCGCCCTTCACGCCCAGCAGGGGGTGCACCTCTGGTTTGGAGGAGGAGGATGAGGAGAGGAGGCAGGTCAGCAGGTTAGGGAGGAGGAGGAGGAGGAAGGTCAACAGGTTAGGGAGGAGGAGGAGGGGAGGAGGCAGGTCAGCAGGTTAGGGAGGAGGAGGAGAGGAGGAGGAAGGTCAGCAGGTTAGGGAGGAGGAGGAGGGGAGGAGGCAGGTCAGCAGGTTAGGAAAGAGGAGGAGAGGAGACAGGTCAGCAGGTTAGGGAGGAGGAGGAGGAGAGGAGGAAGGTCAGCAGGTTAGGGAGGAGGAGGAGGGGAGGAGGAGGCAGGTCAGCAGGTTAGGGAGGAGGAGGAGAGGAGGCAGGTCAGCAGGTTAGGGAGGAGGAGGAGGAGAGGAGGCAGGTCAGCAGGTTAGGGAGGAGGAGGAGGGGAGGAGGCAGGTCAGCAGGTTAGGGAGGAGGAGGCAGGTCAGCAGGTTAGGGAGGAGGAGGGGAGGCAGGTCAGCAGGTTAGGGAGGAGGAGGAGAGGAGGAGGAGAGGAGGCAGGTCAGCAGGTTAGGGAGGAGGAGGAGAGGAGGCAGGTCAGCAGGTTAGGGAGGAGGAGGAGAGGAGGAGGAGGAGAGGAGGCAGGTCAGCAGGTTAGGGAGGAGGAAGGTCAGCAGGTTAGGGAGGAGGAGGAGGAGAGGAGGAAGGTCAGCAGGTTAGGGAGGAGGAGGAGGAGAGGAGGCAGGTCAGCAGGTTAGGGAGGAGGAGGAGGAGAGGAGGCAGGTCAGCAGGTTAGGGAGGAGGAGGAGGAGAGGAGGCAGGTCAGCAGGTTAGGGAGGAGGAGGAGAGGAGGAGGCAGGTCAGCAGGTTAGGGAGGAGGAGGAGAGGAGGAAGGTCAGCAGGTGAGGGAGGAGGAGGAGGGGAGGCAGGTCAGCAGGTTAGGGAGGAGGAGGAGGAGAGGAGGAGGAGAGGAGGCAGGTCAGCAGGTTAGGGAGGAGGAGGAGGAGAGGAGGCAGGTCAGCAGGTTAGGGAGGAGGAGGAGAGGAGGCAGGTCAGCAGGTTAGGGAGGAGGAGGAGGAGGAGAGGAGGAAGGTCAGCAGGTGAGGGAGGAGGAAGGTCAGCAGGTTAGGGAGGAGGAGGCAGGTCAGCAGGTTAGGGAGGAGGAGGAGGGGAGGAGGCAGGTCAGCAGGTTAGGGAGGAGGAGGAGGAGAGGAGGCAGGTCAGCAGGTTAGGGAGGAGGAGGAGAGGAGGAAGGTCAGCAGGTTAGGGAGGAGGAGGAGAGGAGGAGGAGGAGAGGAGGCAGGTTAGCGGCTGTCTGTGTGTGTGTGTGTTTGTGTGACTTAAAGTGAAAATGAATGATCATGTTAGCTTGCATGTAAGACCAACAGGCCGCCACAAATGTGTGTGTGTACTCTGTGTGTGTGTGTGTGTGTGTGTACTGTGTACTCTGTGTGTGTGTGTGTGTGTGTGTGTGTACTGTGTGTGCGTGTGCTCTGTGTGAGCTCTGTGTACTCTGTGTGTGTGTGTGTGTGTACTGTGTGTGCGTGTGCTCTGTGTGTACTCTATGTGAGCTCTTTGTGTACTCTGTGTGTGTGTGTGTGTGTGTGTACTGTGTGTGCGTGTGCTCTGTGTGTACTCTGTGTGAGCTCTTTGTGTACTCTGTGTGTGTGTGCCCGCGCGCACACGTCTCTCACCGTCGCTCGGCACCCCCTGCAGCTCGATGGTGGTGGTGCGGGCCTTCTTCTTGGCCGGCCCCCCCTCGGCGGAGGGCTGGCGCTGCTTCTTGTCCCCGCCTCCCGGGGCGTCCTCGGCGGGGGAGGCCTGCGCGGCGGCGTCCGGCGGCGGGCCGAAGGGGTTCTCCTCCGGGTCCTCCACCTCGGGCGCGATGGGCAGGTAGAGCAGGGCCTTGAAGTCCTCCAGCTCCTCGTCACTGAGGGGGAGGGGGGGACACAGGCAGCTCCTTTAACCTGGATTCTTCCAGGCTAGTCAGTCTGTTCCTGTAACCTTTGACCTGTATTCATCCAGGCTAGTCAGTCTGTTCCTGTAACCTTTGACCTGTATTCATCCAGGCTAGTCAGTCTGTTCCTGTAACCTTTGACCTGTATTCATCCAGGCTAGTCAGTCTGTTCCTGTAACCTTTGACCTGTATTCATCCAGGCTAGTCAGTCTGTTCCTGTAACCTTTGACCTCTATTCATCCAGGCTAGTCAGTCTGTTCCTGTAACCTTTGACCTGTATTCATCCAGGCTAGTCAGTCTGTTCCTGTAACCTTTGACCTCTATTCATCCAGGCTAGTCAGTCTGTTCCTGTAACCTTTGACCTGTATTCATCCAGGCTAGTCAGTCTGTTCCTTTGACCTTTGACCTGTATTCATCCAGGCTAGTCAGTCTGTTCCTTTAACCTTTGACCTGTATTCAGCTTGGGCGGCAAAGTGGCACAGACTCTATTATGTAGTATGCCGTATGCAGCGCGCAGCGATTCCACGTAATATCGGAGTGTGGAGAGAGACTGGTCTGATCGAATCATCTTCACTCACCTGCTGCAGAACGCCACGATGGGGTCAACAGAGGTCACGTCCACCTCCTCGTCCTCAGCCGCATCTGCCCCTGGGGGCGCACACACGCACACACACACACACACACACACACAATCAATAGCTCTGTCATATGAGGCGTGTGTGAGAGAGAGACAGTGTGTGTGTGTGTGTGTGTGTGTGTGTTTGTATGTGTGTGTGTGTGTGTGTGTTTGTACCTGTCTGTTCAGGTTCACTCTTGTCCTCGTCTTCGATGTCGAACTCGGACTCTCTCTCCTCGTACTCCACGTTCTCGTCCAGCTCTTTGAAGTCGGGAGCGAACGCGCTCCAGTTTTCCTGAACACCACAAATAACGCAACTTATATATAAATATCCCTTTTCCATCAAACCTAGCGCATCTCTGCGAGTTCTGGAACACAAACACTGAAACCCTGAAACACTCGCTAAAAATAAGCGCTGGACTCCTTTCCCATTGCCAGTAGATGATCGTGTCTTTCTGGGTTTATTTTTTTCTGGTGCGTCACCTTCGACGTCACAAGAATTTGTTGGCTCCGCCTCCGATCGGCAGTGATGGAAATATGACACACGGGTAGCCACGCCTCTTTTCACACCATCGCGCCGTTAGAGAGAGTGAGTGTGACAGTGTGTGTGTGTGTGTGTGTGAGTGTCATTTGTCCCGGGAATGAATGCCAATTGCAAACTTTCCCACTAAAGGCAGAAGCCAGATATTCAGTGGGTGTTAGTTTTTTTTTTTTTTTGTCCAGTGGGAAGGGGGCTTTACTGACCTCTCATTGGCTGGGTTAAATGTCCATTATAATGTCCAAATGTGAGTCCTATTTAGGGGTGAGGGTTGCAGGTTAGTGTAGTGGACAGGTTAGTGTAGTGGACAGGGAGCAGGTTAGTGTAGTGGACAGGTTAGTGTAGTGGACAGGTTAGTGTAGTGGACAGGGTGCAGGTTAGTGTAGTGGACAGGTTAGTGTAGTGGACAGGTTAGTGTAGTGGACAGGGAGCAGGTTAGTGTAGTGGACAGGGAGCAGGTTAGTGTAGTGGACAGGTTAGTGTAGTGGACAGGTTAGTGTAGTGGACAGGTTAGTGTAGTGGACAGGGAGCAGGTTAGTGTAGTGGACAGGGAGCAGGTTAGTGTAGTGGACAGGTTAGTGTAGTGGACAGGTTAGTGTAGTGGACAGGGAGCAGGTTAGTGTAGTGGACAGGGAGCAGGTTAGTGTAGTAGACAGGTTAGTGTAGTGGACAGGGAGCAGGTTAGTGTAGTGGACAGGGTGCAGGTTAGTGTAGTGGACAGGTTAGTGTAGTGGACAGGGTGCAGGTTAGTGTAGTGGACAGGTTAGTGTAGTGGACAGGTTAGTGTAGTGGACAGGGAGCAGGTTAGTGTAGTGGACAGGGAGCAGGTTAGTGTAGTGGACAGGTTAGTGTAGTGGACAGGTTAGTGTAGTGGACAGGTTAGTGTAGTGGACAGGGAGCAGGTTAGTGTAGTGGACAGGGAGCAGGTTAGTGTAGTGGACAGGTTAGTGTAGTGGACAGGTTAGTGTAGTGGACAGGGAGCAGGTTAGTGTAGTGGACAGGGAGCAGGTTAGTGTAGTAGACAGGTTAGTGTAGTGGACAGGGAGCAGGTTAGTGTAGTGGACAGGGTGCAGGTAAGTGTAGTGGACAGGGTGCAGGTTAGTGTAGTGGACAGGTTAGTGTAGTGGACAGGGAGCAGGTTAGTGTAGTAGACAGGGTGCAGGTTAGTGTAGTGGACAGGGTGCAGGTTAGTGTAGTAGACAGGTTAGTGTAGTGGACAGGTTAGTGTAGTGGACAGGGAGCAGGTTAGTGTAGTGGACAGGTTAGTGTAGTGGACAGGTTAGTGTAGTG